>NC_061496.1:1325223-1340223 GCF_022539355.2 Hippoglossus stenolepis
CTCTGGCAGAGCAGTGACAAGTAAACACGTGCACATTACTGAGCGAGAACGTCCCTGTGTGGTGAGAGATCAGGAGAAGAGCCGAGGACTCGGACTTGGTTTTAATAAACTCTGCACTCGTTACCTGATACAGCTGCTGATCTGTATTAATGTGGGTTTGACATGGAACCTATGAACAAAAAATAAACCTGGGAGGGATTTGATCTGGTGGCAACAGGGTGATGAGGGTGAGGAGGGGGAGGAAGGAGGAGGGTGTTTTTTCAGTTTCAGTCCTATAGGATCTTTAAGTTTCTTATTTCAAATTTATATGTAACACAGATGAACTTTCTCTCCACAGAGTCTGGACGATGGTGACGTTCACACACAGATGCAGGTAAGAAAGATTCATGTGTGTGTGTGTGTGTGTGTGTGTGTGTGTGTGTGTGTGTGTGTGTGTGTGTGTGTGTTACTTTTAACACAACAACACATTGATTTACTCACTGATGTTCTTGTGTTTATATAAAACTCTGTCAACAAACATCCTCTGAGTTCACAGCAGGGAGGTGGCTCCACCTAGTGTTTACTGGTCTCCACTGCACACAATCTTTTCTAACTTATTATTTTTATATTTATATTTTTATGCCTGAGTGGATTTTATTTCTGTTTAATTTTATTCAAAGAATAGAAAATTATTTAAAAAACTACCAGGTGGATGCATTTAATGTTTTATCAGCTGTGTGTGTTTTCACACACACACACACACACACACACACACACACACACACACACACACACACACACACACACACACACCTCACTGACACCAGTTATAACTCTAATCAGCTCACTCTCTGCTCGCTGCTCGACTCACACTCTGGTTCCTGCAGCTTGGCAAAGCACCGAGTGAGACGTCTGGAATCCAAACTGTTGGAGACACCTCTTCTGTCTGCGCCCACATCAGTTCCCCACCAGCACTCGTTGGTTTCTCTGCCACTCTGAGGAAAATAAACAGCGGTGCAGTCAGTCCGCAGTGTTTGGCACTCATCTCTGATTAGGATTAATAGATTTTTGATTGCGTGCCTCGTTCCAGCCGATCAGTGTTTTGGTGTCGTGTCTCCAGAGGCTTGTAGGGTGACAAATGTAGACACGGTCAGAGCCAGGGCCAGATGAGAGAGTCAGTGAGGACACGCACACACACACACACACACACACACACACACACACACACACACACACACACACACACACACACACACACACACACACACACACACACACAGAGGAATACAAATCACACGTGAGAGCGTTTGTATCAACAACACATGCAGGCTGCCGTGGAAACTAAAAGACGGATGAAGAATCATGTATCTGTGAGTCTGTGGGAAAAGTGAGCAGTGGAAATGACGGCAGCTCTTTAAGGCCACGGTCCTGCAGCTCCATGACGGCGTCATGTGATTCAGTGACACTGATTCCAGGGGAAACAGCAGCCCCCCCCCCCTCGCTCTGTGTGACATGTGAAGGCTGCATGAGGCCGGGCGCCCCTCACAATCACATGAACTCATTCACCACGGACTAAACTTCAATGAACCTGATGGCAAACTGTTGTTTTCAGTTCACATCCTGCAGAGTTACACAAAATGGAAGTCATTAAACAGGCCCCTCATTAAACCACATCACATAAATGCACCAGATCCAGATTGTTCTTTGGATCTGCACCGAATCAGAGACTCATCAGTGATCTGCGTATGTCTGATTGTTTTTTAATCAAGATCCATAGATTGTTCTCTGAGAACTCAAGGGAAATGTTGAACTTTCTATCTCACGATGTTAAAGAAAGTGAAAGTAATATCCCTGGAAATAGTCTTTCATTGTTTAGCTCTGCAGAACAAAGACACATCATTTCATATGTTTTGAAAATTGTTCCTTGTTCAAGCACATTGTTTTATTCTAAAAAACGTAGGACATAAAAATTCATTGTTGTTCGTACGTTTATTTGCAGTAAATAGGACTGACAGGTCAGGGGGACTTCAGGGACCAATCAGATTTCAGCCTCTGGCCCCGCCCCTGGCACCGTCCCAGTATAGATTTTTAAATATAACTTAAAACCAACAAAAAATTTAAGACACTTACAGATTAATATTATTATTGGAGCATTATTCATGCGTTTATTCAGATTTTATTTACAGGTTATTGTTATTTTTGTTCGGTCAAAAATAGACAATTAATAGAAAATCTTATTTTTTATTATATTTGAAGGTTTATTATTAGACAGTTAATTCGCTTTATTATCACTTTAAATAATTCAAACATTAGACGATCTGTATGTGGGCAGTGATCGGGTTAAAGCAGCGGAGTGAGACATCGCCTCGCGCACACAGGATCTTCGGTGGGTGTCGACGTCGCCTCTCCGCTGCTGAATCCGCCTCCGAGGCCCCGAGAGCCGGACACAGCCCCGGAGACAGCCCGGTGACAGCCCGGTGCACCGGAGGGACATCCAGGGACCGGCAGGAGCGAGAGGAGCGGGAGGAGCGGGAGGAGGAGGAGAAGAGGCTCGGTTCGTTCCGTGTTCGTGTCGGGTCGCAACGAGGAGGAAGAGGAAGAGGAGGAGGAGAGAGATGCTGTCACGTTTTAGAAAACAAAAGCTCGAGGACACATGAGGAAGTGAGACGAGAGGATTCTGTCACATCTGGAATCACGTGTGAGGAAATCATCTGGATCCAGAGGAAGATACATCCGGACTGATGGAGCCTCCTCTTCATCATCTGCAGCCTCCTCTTCATCATCTGCATCAGCCACTGAGCCAGGCTCTCATCATCTCTCATCCTGAACTCTGCTTTTAAATCTCTGCGCAGAAAATACTCTTCATCTGATTCATCTACGTTTTTTAAATATCGGAAACATTCAACTGATCTGATTTGACGTCAGATTGAAGATTAAACTCTGAGATCGTAGCCGGAGCATCGATCATCCGCCGCTAATTTAAAACACAGGTGACGATTCACTGATCTGAAGCCTCAGTTGGCCATCGAGTCCAGCGCCATCTTGGTTTTCTGAAACCAGAAGTAACCATATTTGGAGGGGCGGGGGGGTGGAGCCTGACTGAGAGCTCGAGGACACGCCCACCCTTATGGTCTATTTGTCTCTAACGATGTTATTTTAGAGACAACAGGTTTTACCTCCCAGAGAAGGAGTGACCTACGACAAACTCTCGGGTCCAGCCGACTTTAAAATCACCCCTGGTCACTGTCACGTGTTGTGATGCTGGACGTCGTGAAGATGAAGGAGTCGTGTCGTATCTGCGCCCGCGAGCTCTGTGGCAACCAACGCCGCTGGATTTTCCACCCGGCCGCCAAACTCAACCTGCAGGTGCTGCTGTCCCACGCCGTGGGCCGCGAGCTGACCCGGGACGGCCGTGGGGAGTTCGCCTGCTCCAAGTGCGCCTTCATGCTGGACCGCATGTACCGCTTCGACACGGTGATCGCCCGGGTGGAGGCGCTGTCCCTGGAGCGCCTCCACAAGCTGCTGCTGGAGAAAGATCGGCTGCGGCACTGCATCGGAGGCTTGTACCGGAAGAACAACACAGACGATGGGAGCGTGGCCCCGGCAGGGTCCGGTGGGGGGGTAGTTGGTACAGAGGCGGGGTCTGAAGACGTCCCTGTGGTGGATCTATCAGTCCTCCAGGACGTGAGATACTCGGATATGATTCAGGACGATCTGACGTTCTCCGTCTATGAGTCATGGGCGGATAAGGGGGACCCCGCCCCAGACCAACCCCACCATGTCCACCACTGCCCAGCAGGAGACGCCCTCCCTGGCCAGAAGCCGAGGAGATGCAGGGGTTGTGCGGGGCTCCGTGTAGCAGATTCGGACTATGAGGCGGTGTGTAAGGTGCCTCGCAGGCTCGGGCGAAGGAGCACATCCTGTGGGCCATCGACCCGCTACTCAACCGGCGCTGAAGGAGTCGAGGACCCCATGAGATCCTCTGAAGAGTCTGCATCCATGACCCTGGTGCTAGAGTCTCCTTCAGCTGCGTTGAACTCTGATAAGACCGTGTTTGACCAGACGAGTGCCAGTCCAGCGTCCTCTGTGGAATCTCTGGACACGGCCGTGGACGTGAGCTGCCCTCTTCCAAATCACAAAGGGAGGGAAGACATGGAGCTGGAGAGAGATCCAGAGGACGCTCCAGCCAGAAGGGACACTCCATGGGACAACCCCCTGAGTGAGAGCTCCCTCTCCGGGCTGGAGATGATGCTGTGCCTCCTGAGGGGCTGGGAGTACCGGCCCGTGAAGCCTCAACGGGGCAGCAAGCTCCCAGTCCTCGTCAAAGCCAAACTGGAAAAGAGCCTCTCGCTGCATCCGTCCATCTCACTGAGGTCCCCCAGCAGGGGGGCGGGTGACAGTGACCTCTACCCCCACCAACCAATACCAGAGGTCGTGACCTCGTGTCCGGAGCAGGACCTGCAGGCGGAGCTGGCGGAGATGGAGGAGCAGTGGTTGGATGATTACGTTCAGTGCAGGCCGTTCCGCTTTCAGCAGGTAGTCAGCTGCTAATGAAATGTGTTGCATTGTGGGAAGTGTTTTTGTAGGAGTTCCTGCCTCTGCAGCTAAGATTTTAACTTCAAATTCAAAATTGTAACTTCTTTAAAAGGGGGATTCGGGTTTGTATATTTTACAAATCAAAATTTCCGTCCCAACAATCTGCAGATTCTGCGTTTTGACACTGAATTAATGTCACGGATCACAAGCTTCCAGTGGTTTCACAGCAGAGTCGGATCACAATGATGCAAATCTCTCTGGATTCTTACTCATCCTCTTCATCCTCCTCGCTGCTGACGGAGCTGAACACACTCAGAGCCTTGATTACCGTCTCGGGGGAGGGGGCGGGGGGGTTGGCATGAATGCCCTTCCTCCTCTGTGTCCTAGCAACACTGGCGTTGGCATGGGAACTGTCTCCACAGTGCCACAGCAGCAGTGGGTCCGTGTGAAGGCTCTGCTCGGGCTGATCCGGCTTCATAAACCTCTTTTGTTATGTTAATGATGGGACTGAATGTGCTTCAGTGTAAACAGAGACTGGACGTCTGTGTGTGTCCATTAGATTCAGCTGTGTTGGTCCATTATGAAGAAATATAGCTGCACAATAGAGCTCTCACTGGTGTGAATGAGGAAAGTTACACTGTGTTTAAACCTGAAGTTTCTCTGGTGACTTCACTCCAGAACTTCTAACCCAAAGGTCTGAGTCACGAGTTCAAGTGTGGACAGAAAAATGTATTCTAGAATAATTAAAACCACAATAAGCTCTGATGGTTCAGTGCACTTGTCAAAGTCCCAGAGACGCATCAGGTCAGTGCACGATTCTCTAAAAAGAAAAACAAGGAAGTCAACAACATGCTCCCGTGGCAACAGCCGCTTCCTCAGGAAGTCGTTCAGCAGCGAGCTGACGTGTCTTTCAACTCTCATTCAATCATCTGCACAAACACGAAGACACAATGTGTGTAAACCACTGATCCATCTGTTCGGTAGTTAGTAAACAGCTTTGCCTGTTCAACTAAATAAAGACACAACAACTAACTTTCATTTCAGGATATTGTTCTCTAAAGAATATAGATAATTAATCTATAAAGAAAAGCTCAGGAATCTCTTCAAGTTTGAATATCTTTGATTCCTCCTGTGTTTCCAGCGGCTGATCGATGAGCAGCAGGATCAGCTGAGTCACTACGAGAGCGCCGCAGGTCAGTGTGTGGGCGAGCTGCAGAAGGTCCAGGACCAGGTCCGAGAGGGCGAGGCCCGGAACCAGGTACAAACACAGAGCGGGACATTTCCACCACAGGGTAGTGTTTTATATTCAGTGTGTACTGATGCTAGTGTGTGTGTGTGTGTGTGTGTGTGTGTGTGTGTGTGTGTGTGTGTGTGTTTGTTTGTGTGTAGAAGCTGCAACTGCGTCTCGGTGAGATGGAGCTGGAGCTGCGGTCGACTCGAGAGGAAGCTCAGCAGCAGGAGAGAAACATCCAGAACATCAGTGACAACTTCAGCTCCAAGGAGGCAGAGGTAGAGAGAGGGAGGGAGAGAGGGGGAGGAGGAGAGAGAGAGAGGGAGGGAGGGAGAGAGGGAGGGAGGAGGAGAGAGAGAGAGAGGAGGAGAGAGAGAGAGGGAGGGAGGGAGGGAGAGAGAGAGGGAGAGGAGGGAGGGAGAGAGAGAGAGGGAGGAGAGAGGGAGGAGAGAGAGAGGGAGGGAGGAGAGAGAGGGAGGAGGAGAGAGAGAGGGAGGGAGGAGGGAGGGAGAAGGAGGGAGGAGAGAGAGAGAGAGAGAGAGAGAGAGAGGGAGAGAGAGAGGAGAGAGGGAGAGAGAGAGAGAGAGAGGAGAGAGGAGAGAGAGAGAGAGAGAGAGAGAGAGAGAGAGAGAGAGAGAGAAAAGAGGAGAGAGAGGAGAGAGAGGGAGGAGGAGAGAGAGGGAGGGAGGGAGGTAGAGAACAAGGAGGAAACTGAGATGGTGGAATAACAGGGAATTGAAGACTGACAGAAATCAAGTGTCAAAAGTGAAGATGAAGAGTTTCATGTAGGAACAGTGTTGATATTTTGTGTTTCTTTGTGTGTGTCTGTGTGTGTGTGTGTGTGTGTGTGTGTGTGTGTGTCTGTGTGTGTGCAGGCTGCAGACCTGTACCAGGTGATTGAGGAGCAGAAGAAGATGCTGTGTTCTCTCAAAGAACTCACCAACCACCAACAGCTGCAGCAGCTGCAGGTTCGTCCTCTCGGTCTGAAACCATCATCTCTCAGAAGCTCATTATATATAATATGAACTTACTTATTAAAACATATTTATTTATGTCCTTCTCTGTCCCCTCCTCTTCCTCTCTGGGTTCTCCTGCAGGCGTCGGGGGTGGAGAGCGTTCGAGGTCAGGGGGAGGTTCTGTCTCTTCAGGCCTCGCTCTTCCAGGCTCAGCTGGAGTTTCAGGCCGGCGAGCGAGCGCAGCTGCAGGCGGCCAGAACGCAGGAGGACCTGACCCGAGCCCTGCAGAGGCTGGAGAAAGACCTGCAGGGGGCGCTGCAGCACAGGAGGGAGACTGAGCAACACAACCAGGTGAGAGGGACTGAAAAGATGATGAAGAAGATGCTCCAGGTTGTGGGCTCTGGCCTGATGTTGTGTTGTTGGTGTGCGACGTGCAGGAGCTGCAGTCGGTTCTGGACCAGGCTCGATCGGCCCTGCAGGAGAGAGAGGAGCAGCTGAGAGAGGGCGAGCAAGAGAGGGAGAGGGAGAAGGAGGAGAGGGAGAAGACCATCAGACAGCTGACCACGTCGCTTCAGACCAAAGATCAGCTGCTGGAGGTCAGACACACACAAACCAACACACCGTGCACAACAACACAACTCCTCACTCGCACAGGACGACGTAGAAACAGAAGCAGTAGAAACAAACCTGTCAAAGGATCTTTTCAGGTGTTTCATGTTTCACTGACACTTCTGTTTCCTGTCGTCAGGAATACTGCGAGCTGCTGGACGACCATCCCAACGAGAAGAGAGACTCTCAGCTTCACAAGCTCCGGCAGCGAGTCAGAGAACGAGACCGAGCTCTGGAGGTAAAGACGTCAGCCGTCGCTCTGTGAATCTTCAGAGAGCGTCTGGCTGCTCTAGATTCAGGCCTGAGTCGTGTGTCGTACAGAAATACTTTCAATTATGAACATTAATTCAACCAGTAAACCACTGTGTTACATTAAAGGAGCGATGGAAAAGAGAGAGATTTACCTCCTGCATGTTTTTAACTGGTGATAAAAAACCAATGACCCAACATCACAAAGCAACATTTATCTGTTTATGTCGTCTTATTTAATCTTTGCCTCCGGCTCCTGGAACGTTTCTTATTGATGAACATTTGATGTCAAAGTAGAAGCTGAATATGAATATTAACATCATCTAAACAAACTAAATAAGAATCTAAGTGGTGCCTGAAAGAATCAGACATTAAGAACAATATAACATAAAACAACTAAGAGACGAGGCTTTATTTTAATAAATCTTCTTGGGTCGTTCAAACCAAAATTGTCAGATTCAGTGACAATAAGTATTTTTATTGTGCAGCGAGCGGTGGACGAGAAGTTTCACTGCGTGGAGGAGAAAGAGGAGGAGACTCGACGTCTTCGACTGCTGCTCAGAGAGAAGGAGAGAGACCTGGAGAGACAACGCTGCGTCCTGGACAACAACGAGGAGACCATCACTGTGAGCACGCACACACACACAAACTCACACACTCACAGAAACACAAACACAAAAACACACCCTCATCTAATCTGTTGTGTGTCTGTGTGTGTGTGTGTGTCAGAGCCTGGAGCTGCTGCTGCGTGGTAAAGCCGTGGAGCTGGAGCAGGTGTGTAACGCCTGGCGGAACGTTCAGCAGCAGCGGCAGGAGAGCGAGGAGATGCAGAGTTGGTCCCTGAGGGAGCGAGACGCCATCATCGGGCAGCTGCAGGCGGCGCTGCTCGCTCGTACGCAGGAGGCGCAGGTACACAGAGGAGCCACGACGTAGATATCAGTTATAACCTGATTGTCCCTCAAGGATTCACGTTTCCTCTTCTTCTTCTTCTTCTTCTTCTTCTTCTTCTTCTTCTTCGCCCGTCAGGATCTGCGCTGCTCCCTGCTGGCTCAGGTCCATTCAGCTCCCAGCGACGTTCTGGAGGAGCTGAAAGTCCGCCTCCAGCTCAAAGACCGCCTCTTCCAGGAAGTGCTGGCCGATCGGACCCATCAGGCCCAGGAGCACCAGGACCAGGTCCAGGGTCTGCTCACATCCATCGGCTGCAGGGACCAGTACATCCAGGTAGAGCAGAGGAGCTTAAAGTCAAACACAGATATTAATATAACCTTTATACACGTATAAGTGACGCCGCTCTCCCTCCAGGACTCTGCGCGGCAGCTCGGTGACGTGATGACCGAGCAGACGTCCAGACTCCAGGAGCTCCGCAGACAGCTGAGCTCAGGAACCGGGTGGAGGTCCGACTCCGGATCAGACTCGGCCCTGGAGCTGCAGGCGGCGCAGGAGGAGCTGCGTCTGGCGCTGAGGAGGGAGAAGGAGAACCAGGAGCTGAGCAGGAGTCAGACTGCGAGGCTGGACGCCCTCAGCAGGACGCTGCTTGTGAAGGAGGAGCTCATCAGGGTCAGTGAGAGCGAGGATCACTCACACAACAACACTCACACACTTCAGCAGAACTTTGTCTGTTAAACTTCCTGCTGATGTTTCATTTTACAAACCAGCCAGGGAACTGCTGGATTAACACAATCCTGTGGGTTTGAAAACTGTTTATCTTCGGTTTATCTTTCTCAACGTATAAAAAAGAAAGATAAAAACCACGTTGTCCCCGATAGCTCACGTGTTTGAGAGAGCTCCTCGTGTTCTGAGGCCGCAGGTTTGATTCCATCCCAGCTCTTCACTGCATGTCTTGCATGTGTGTGTGTGTTACAGGACTTCCAGAGGCAGATGGTGGACCCTTCAGACCTCCAGCTGGTCGAGCGACTGACGCAGGAGGTCCAGGAGCTGAGGGAGAGCCTGGTCCAGCGGGACGGCGTCGCAGTCGGCGGCGCCCTCCTCCTGGGCCGTGAGCGGCCCAACGGCAGGCAGCCTGAGTTTGGAGGTGGGCATCAGAGAAGCATGGGACAGTATTTGTAACGGCAGCTCCCCCAGCAGCTGGAGGCGGGGACTATGGTGGCGGTGGTCTGCATGGAGTGACTCGCTGTGGTGGCGGTGGCGCTCTTTGATTTCCCACTAACACTGAACATGTTTAATGGTAACCATGGTGAAAAGGATGGAGATGGAGCAGGAGTGACGTTTGGCTTCTAACATGAAACTCTCCTCAGTGTGTGTCAGTCACGCTTCTTAACACCGTGAAGGAAAAGTCAGTTTCATGAATGAGATGGATTTGTATGAGCTGGAGGAGATTTGTTTGTTTCTGTCTCCAACATCATCAGAAGCATGAAATGTCACAGAAATACACAGAAAACAAAACTGTGAAATTATTATTTTATCAGAAGATTCTCAGCCTTTTCGTTTGTGCCTCTGAGAATCGCTTCAGTAAAGTTGTGACTTGTCAACATTAAACTGTAGAGAGGTGGTTCTAGGTTTCTACACAAACATCTGGATGTTCAATACACAAGCATCAACAAAAACATCTTCTAAAAAAGTCTTAAAGTATAAAGGACACACAAAAAAGAGACATTTTAATTTATCAATATTCATCACAGATCTTATTAGTTTCACTGATTTAACCACTAAAGGCTAAAAGTCTGAATATTAGTTTTTTGTTTGTTTTTTTGTAAACGAAACATATTTTAATTCATTTTAGAACAAATTATTTTATATCTATGAACAACTTAGAACTTATTAAATTATTATATATTATTTGAAGCTTTGTTTCAGTGTAAATATTGTGAATTTGTATGAAGGCATCAGTTAATGTCATTATATATTTTGTTTGTGTGTGTGTGTGTGTTTGTCTGTGTCTGTGTTTGTGTGTGTGTCTGTGTTTGTGTGTGTGTCTGTGTGTTTTTGCATGATCAGCAGCATTAACAAGCCTTTTTCATAAAGCTGTAAAATGCTAATCGAGTTCTGCACATGCGTTGTTTTACTTAACATTACATTAATAATTTATACTCGTTATTAATGATTATGACAATATTAGTGTATAATGATATGAAAATATTTGCATATTATTATATTATATCAAGATGTTTTCAGTTGTCGTTCATGAAGAAACTTTCAAACGTTTTAAATGTTTCTTTGCTTCTGTGGTTGAAATGAATGAATGTGATTAAATGAGTTTCACACTGGAGCAGAAAGTATAAATGTTTTAATGAAGCAGTGAAATCGTTCTGCACGTTTCACTGACATGAGAAACAAACTGAACTGGAATCATCATCTTTTATGACCTGAAGGAGGTTTTTAGTTGAAATAACTTCATTAATATTCTTCATTTCTTTCACCTCACACTTCATGAACAATGAATAATCACACGTTTAAAGCTCAAGTTGCACCAAAGCACACAACAGCCCAGTTATGATGCTCACAGACACACAAGGTTTGTCTTTGTTCTGGTTCCAGTTTCCAAAACTCACTTTAGACTTATTTAACATTTAATGTGTCATATTTTCCTCATGATTTTCCCACATTGGCAGTAACATAATAATAATAATGGAGAAACATTGAATTCCCTTGTTTGTATTCAGATTAAATAGTTGATTAGTTTATTGCCTAAAACTAAACATACACAAGAAATAATCTGAACAATAATATAACAGATTTCACAGAGACAAACACAGGGATTACCCATAATCCTCTTCTGGTGAAACCAGTTTCTCATCTTGATGGAGGCATTTTGTCCATGAAGCATTTTTTTAATTAAGTCTCAGTCATGAGTCAAGTTTAAGCTTCATATTAAAGATTGAAAACAGATGAGCTTTTATTTAACAGAAACATAATCTGCTCAGGTTGATAATTGTTAATTAGTGTTTAAAGGTTTATATTCTCTAGTGTTCAGAAACACTTTGTCGGGCGTGTAGACCCGACGTCAGACGTGTGATTGAATAATAACACGTCTGGTGTCTCGTCTGCTCAGCTGCTCCTGGTCCCCTCACGAGAGAATCAGCCCAAAGGCTGACGAGGTGTTTTCTGTGCAGGAGAGGAGCTCAGATTAAAAACCTTTAGAACACACTAGAGGAAAGAAACTGAACAAACATCAAACGTCTTCTTCACTTGATTCATGGAGAACAAGATGTTTCTTCACAAACTCAAACAATCTAAAGCTCAAGTTGTGGAGTGAACCGACATCACAATATTTGTTCTCAGTAGAAAAGTAAAACCAAAATGAACTGAATGAAAGAAGAATTCTTACTTTTTATTTCTAAATTTTGTAGACCCGAGTTCAGACGATGAAGACGATGATGTGAACAGCGAGGAAACGGAGAGCGTTGATGAAGAGGAGGCTGAACTGAGGCTCCAGTCGCTGAGCACCAAGGTACGAAGCACAGTCCGTGACCAGGTCTGTTTGTAGATCATCAATTTACTGATACAAACTTATCAGAAACACAAACACTTGAACAAGAACTTACTAAAATGACAAAAAATAAATTGAACGTGTGCTTGACTTGACCCTTGACCCTGACTTTGGTCCACGTCCCATCTGCTAACATGGAGGAAGCAGGGTTTATGACCTAATCCAGCCACCAGGGGGATCCCTATGGTTCGGCCTCACTTTAGGGCGGCGTCATGGCGTCCCTCTTCATTTACAGTGTGTTTCCTGTCTGAACAGCTGTGTGCAGGTCCGGTGAAGGAGGGTCAGGGCCTGGTGGAGGTCAAACAGCTGGTGGAGCAGAAGAGGGCGGTGGAGAGAGAGCTGACGGAGCTCAAGGCTCAGCTGGAGAAGAGCGGCTTCTCCTCGCTCTCACAGATGAGGTAGGACATACACACATGTACTTTTTAGATTCAGACTCCAGGACCACCCGATTAGTTAAAGGTCAAAGGTCAGTTTATTATAAATGTCTCTTGATTATTGCGCATCTTCAGTTTTATTCTTTTATCCTCTGTTTATTTCATATTAGTATCAATAAACCTTGAGTCTCATTTCAAATATTCTAATTCTAGATTAATACGTTTAGATGCTTTCATGGGATTTAACTGAATTTAACTCTCCTCCTCTTTTAAAGGAAAGCTCTGCTCAGCCTCCAGGCACAGAACCAGGATTTAAACCATCGGCTGCAGGCGGACGGTCAACACCACCAGGAGGAGGAGGAGGAGGAGGAGGAGCTGGACGTGACCATCGGAGAGGAGGAGGAAGAGGAGGAGGAAGAGGAGGGCTCAGAGACGTGGGAAGCCTGGGACAGTGACTTGTCTCTGTCTCACACCGACGTCCAGACCAGGGACGAGGCGAGGACGGACAGAGCCTCCAGATCAAAGCCTCCGCACCAACTCAGCTCTCAGGTAAGAGACAAGATGTGTCTCTGACGTCTTCACGACATGAATTTAAACATGTGAGGGACACGCGTGATGGATTCTGATATATAATCCATATATTTATTCTTCCTTCCTGCTTCTGACTAGAGTGAAGTTTTCTTTCTTTTGTTATTTAATTAATTTGTGTAACAATCCTTTATTATAATCATTGTCATATATCTTGTTACTGTTTGGTTCGGTTTAGTGTTAACATCTTGTATTCAGAGTAAAGTTCATGTATCTGATGCACATGTGTGTATTTTCCTTTTTTCATTCCTTTAAATCTATTTCTTGATACATGAATTTATGAATCTTGTGATAAACTGTTGACAAAACAAATCTTTTCTAAGAAGAAATATAATAAAGCTAAAAGTCCCCATCATCACATCTTTGTGAACAGTGTGTCCAGGCCGACGAGCTGCGTCCCAGCATGCACCTGGGCGGTGCTGCAGCCTCTGAGAGGACGGAGCAGACGGTTCTCCTGCAGCAGAGGAGCAAAGAGCTGAGGGAGCGGCTGATGGTGTCTGAGGCCACGGTGCAGGCTCAGGCCGAGCAGCTCAAAGACTTCAGGGAGCTGCTCAGTGAGTCCACCTTCTGATCACTGATTGTATCTCAGGGACAAACACCTGTCACAGAAATGTCTCCTGTGTCTCTGCAGCGGAGACGGCGGTGCAGCAGGACAGTAAACAGATCCAGGTGGACCTGCAGGATCTGGGCTACGAGACGTGCGGCCGCAGCGAGAACGAGGCCGAGAGGGAAGACACCAGCAGCCCAGGTATTCAGCCCTCACTGAGCAGCCCCTTCCTCCGAGGAACTGTGTCCAAAGACACTGAACAATTCAGACTGAACCTAGAATGTCCCTCAGCAGAGTTCTCACCTCCACGAGGACCAACTGCTCCTTAAATTCAATCGAGCTGCACCCAGTCACACACATGGATATAAGTCCTCTTTATATATAACTGATTATTATCAAGATCCATGATCAAATGTCTGGAGAACATCCACTTTAACTAGAGGAAAGAGATTCCTGGATCCTGGTAGAGTTGTAATAATGACTTAGAAACACTAGAGGCCAGCAAACCACACCTCCAACAACTCAAGTTCATCCTCCACCATCAGTCTCCTTATGAAACAGTGAAACTCACTATTTGGATCTGCACCACGTTGAGTTTCACTGGTGTGAGACACTGAAGAGTGAATGTGTGAGTGTAGAAAACCAGGAAGACGTTGAGTCAAAGTCAAATCAGAGAAGGTTTTTCTGATGCAGCTCAAACGAGACTGTTTTCCAGTTTGTGGTGTCGGAATAATCTGAAAAATGAATTTCCAACTGGGAAAATTCACATGAACATCTCAGGTCAAGGAAACAGCCTGATTTACCTTCTGTGACCTGACCACTGAAAATCAATGAATGAACAAATGAATAACTGTATTTACCTGTGATTACTTTGTGTCCCTCTCAGAGTTCGATGACCTGGAGATGTGCACGTCTCTGGACTGTGGCTCCCAGTGGTGGCCCACCACCACCACCGCCAGCAGCAGCAGCTCCACCTTCACCAAAACCACCACCCAGATCTCCGGCTCCGACGAGGCGTCGTCTCTCCAGCGTCTGGTGGAGGACCTTCGCTCGCAGCTGTCCCGCTCGCAGGCGGTGATCCGCGGCCTCCAGCACCGCCTCCGCTCCCTGTCCACCTCCGGAGACGACCCCCCCTCCACACCCCGCAAGGTCAACTGGTGCTTCCAGGCCTCGCCCTCGCAGAGCGGCACGGAGGACGACGAGGGCTGGCAGTCGTCCGACGGGGGTCCGCTGGCCTCACCTCGTCACCCTCACCCAGACAAGGGCCTCCAGCAGCTGGAGTCCAGAGTGGACGCTCTGGAGAACCAGCTGAAGAAAGGAGGCAAGAAGTCCATCGAGCTGGACGGGAAATCTGCCACGTGGCCGGGGTGAGAGGCAGAGAAACCACTTCTCTCTTTATGCTCTTATTCATTCAGAAAGTTGTGACATAATATCATTCATACTTTTATTTAAAAACAAATACTTCATAGTCATCAATGATACAG
>NC_061496.1:1345223-1355223 GCF_022539355.2 Hippoglossus stenolepis
GCGCTGCTTAGTGGATCCTCGTCCGTTCAGCTGCTGTTTGTCTCTTTCGCTGACGCTTGGCGGAGCGTGAGCTCACGAGCCCTCGGGACCCGGACATCCTCTAATACGTGCATCCCTCTCTGCCCTGCTCCGTCTTTGTGATGCTCTGATGTCACCACAGCCGCCCGCAGGTCTGATGCTGCAGGTTTCACCATCAAGGCTTCAGTACAAAAGAGACTCATTTATGGAGCAGAGACGAGTAGAGAGGGTTTGAAAAAAGGACATTTTATCAGTTACAAACAATAAGTGGAGACGAGGGGGGAGGCAGGGTTCAGCTCTTTCCTCGGGCTGCTGAGTAATGTTTTTGTTCGTTGGCCTTTGAATTCATTTCATGCTTAATCTCATCCTGCGCTGGTGGAGCAAAATCTACAAACTGTGCTTTTATGTGAGCTGCACTTTGGATAAGATGCTCTGGATCTCTGCCGTCAAACCTTCTGACTGTTGTGGTGGAATCTAAAACGTGGGGATGCAACGAATACTTTAAATCTGCTGTGAGACATTCAAAACATTAATAACTTCAACCTTAGAATCTGATTTGGGATCAGTTAACACACCTCCAGGATCCACAGCGTCCACACACACACACACACACACACACACACACACACACACACACACACACACACACACA
This sequence comes from Hippoglossus stenolepis, assembly GCF_022539355.2. Classification (NCBI taxonomy): domain Eukaryota; kingdom Metazoa; phylum Chordata; class Actinopteri; order Pleuronectiformes; family Pleuronectidae; genus Hippoglossus; species Hippoglossus stenolepis. The sequence continues at coordinate 1,345,894 of NC_061496.1, forward strand.
CACACACACACACACACACACACACACACACACACACACACACACACACACACACACACACACACACTTAGGGGTCAGGACCTCGGAGCTAATGAGCCTCGCTCGGCTTCCTCTGGAGACTCAGCTGAGAGGAAATACAGCAGAACAAGTTTTACGAGGATCCAGGAGTCTGGGAGAGACAGAGGAGACAGACATGGTCGCTCAGTAGCCGGACACAGGGTCAGAGGAGCAGGGGTCGGGGGTCGGGGTCGGAGGAGGGTGATGGCTCCTCTGTGGAAGGCCATGCTGTCTAAGAGCAGCCCGTTGTACAGAGACTCTCTGTTCTCCTTCTCTCTGTGGGAGTGGAAGGCTCAGGAGCGAGAGCTGCTGCTGCTGAAGAGACACACGGACAGGGAGAGGAGGACGCTGCTCACTCAGCTGGACAAGTAAGACCAAACAAAGAGACAGAGACAAATCAACATCATATATCTCCTGCAGACGAAATCCAAATCAGGGAGATTATTCACTAGTTCAGGGTTTGTTGTAAACGTCTGTTTGTGATGTTGTCGATGCTTCAGGATTATTCCTCGTCAGTCGTGAGTCGTCCTCAAACAATATTCTGTCACTTTTTATAGTTTGTGTGCAGAACTTTTTTATAAACAGTCTGTGGTGCAGAGCGAAGCTAGAAAACCTTGTGTTCATCCTACCTGGTTTATCTCCACTGAAGATTTTATAGTTAATGTTTTTCATACAATGAATCTGAATTTCTTTCTTACTGTTCACGTGTGTGGTTTATATATAAGTTTGAAAGATGACGAAAGGATTTTAGAGGCGAAACAACCGTGGTTTCACTTTGTAGACAAATCGCCAAACAGGAGATTCTGTGAATGTTGTTTTCATGATGGAGATCAGCTGATCTGTCCTTCTGTCTCTGTCCTTCTGTTGTCTGTCTCTGTCCTTCAGTCTCTGTCCTTCTGTCTCTGTCCTTCTGTCTCTGTCCTTCTGTCTCTGTCCTTCTGTCTCTGTCCTTCTGTCTCTGTCCTTCTGTCTCAGTCCTTCTGTCTCTGTCCTTCTGTCTCAGTCCTTCTGTCTCTGTCCTTCTGTCTCTGTCCTTCTGTCTCAGTCCTTCTGTCTCTGTCCTTCTGTCTCTGTCCTTCTGTCTCAGTCCGTCTGTCATGGTGAAATGAAAATAATCAAATTATCACAATGATCTGGGGATGATTTTGACCTGAGGTTTGACCACTGCTGTAGTTTATCTGAGAAGACATGTTCAACTCAGTCCACAGACTGAGGACACGCCCTCGTCCCCACTGACTGATATAGAGGTCGTCTGTTTATTGCACATCCCTGGGAAACTAAGAATAAACAAGCTAAGTGTGAAGCCCATGAGATGAATGTTCCACAGACAGACGGACGGACGTGGACATAGAAGGTAGATGGACCTTGTAGTTGCAGAGATGAACTCTAGTCATTTGGAAACTTTTCAAGCCGGGCCTGAGAAAAGATTCTCTTACGAGCTGGAAAGAGGGTTTTTACTTCCTCTGCCCAGATGTTTGCTGAAGATTCAAGAGATTGAAATAAAGTAAACAGACTTTACAACACTTATTAATTGTCTATATGTGTGTGTGTTACAGACTCAGTAAGGAGCTGCAGCAGAAAGATAAAATCATCGAGTCTCTTCGCTCCAAACTGAACCAGCATCATCATCATCATCATCATCACTCTCACCGCTCTGACACGCCCGGCAGCAGCCACGCCCTCTCCGACGCCTCCGACCAATCCGACCGCATCTCCTACGTGTCTGATGAGCATGGATCCACGAACGAGGACCTGGATCTCTGCTCTGACGTGGACGCTGCCAGTGAGCTCGGTCAGGAGGACACGTCCACCCGAGTCGTCACAGGTGAGAGCGTAACGTCTGTCCCTTGTGTTTGTCCCTACAGGATGTAGCACCTGCGTGTCTCACTGTACATACATGAGGACAGACACATATTAACATTCACACACAAACAAACGCTGATGAAAACATAACTTACTTGGCGCAGGTAACAAATCTACTTAACATCCCTTTAAATCCACTTCCTGACTTTAGTCACGTGACGTCCCTGTTCGTCAGTGTCTCACACACACTGTCTCTGTGTCCACGGTCCGTCCCCTCCGTCGTGTCCTCAGGTGACATCAGACTCTTTTTGTTTCCAGATCGCCACTCTCACAGTAGCACCATGTCCCGCCATCCGTCTGTCCCTCCATCCATCGCCTCATCCCACAGAACCCAGTCCTGCCTCAGCTGTCCCAGCATGCATTGCCCCAGCTCGCCACACAGAGCTGCAGACATGCAGAGTCAGACAGGTAGGATGAGGTTACATCATCTTCATGTTGTTCCACCTTGTTCCTCCGACCGGCTGCTTCCTGCAGGTCTTCTTCTTCTACTGTCTCTGTCTTTCTCCTCCTTTAATTTGTCTTTTCATTCCATCTCTGTCTCTCACACTTCCACTTCTCCAGCTCCAGCTTCAGTCTTCACCTCCCCCCACTGTTTCCTCCCCGTTTCCTCCGCACCCTTACCTGTTCCTCCTCACCCCTCCACCCTGCAACCCCGTTTCCACGGCGGCGGCGGCGGGGGGGAAGCGGGGTTCACGCTGGCTGAGGTGCACCAGGAGCTGCAGATGTTACAGAGGCAGCTGGGAGCCAGTGAGAGTGCGTCGCTCGGCCTGTAAATGCATGAGTGTGTGTGTGTGTGTGTGTGTGTGTGTGTGTGTGTGTGTGTGTGTGTGTGTGTGTGTGTGTGTGTGTGTGTGTGTGCATTAACAAACATACGGTTCTACACTTAGTGATTCTGTCAGACTGAGAATTTCAATAACACAGAAGTTTCTGAGGATGAGGAGCCGCTGAGTTTATACGTCACGTCCTGCTGCTGCTCTACAAGCTCCGCCCCTGGAGAGAGTCTGACCCGGACAATCTGCTGCTGCTTCACAGGACAAACACTAACTGCACCAAATGTGTTGAAATGATCCACTTCTCTTTTCTGTCCCTCCTCTTCCTCTTCATCCGTCTGTTCTTTCTCTCATTAAATGACTTCATGTGTAATGAAGCCGGGGGGTTCGGCTGCAGAGGGATTTACTCTCTAAACTAGAAACCAAGACAGATTTATTCTGATTAACAGAGTGAGAGAAATCCGTCCCTGTCTCTGTCCGTCTCACTAACATTTCATCACTTCTAAACCGAGTCTGCTGGATTTATCCCTTTCAGGTTTTTCTCATGTGTTTTTCATTTCATTTATTCTTTTGTCTTCCCCCCCTCTGTAGGATTTTCCACCCCTCAGTCCAAACCTCTCCAGGGTTTCCCGTTCGCCCACCAGCAGTCGGACCCCTCTGGCTTCCTGCCGCTCTCGCTCCATGGCTACCAGCCGTCTCCTTTCAGCAGCAGCCTGGACGCCAGCTTAGCAATGAAAGCCGGGGCCAGTCTGCTGGAGAGCAGTGCATTGTGGGATACGACCTACAGTACCCGACCGGCGAGACTCGGAGCCGACCTGTCGTCAGGATCCTCCGGTTACCAGTCGGGCACCAGCCACACAGGTGAGAGCTTCTCAACACTGAGCGGAGAGTGAAACTTTGACTTTGGAGGTTTTAGCAGATGTTTCAAATGCATGAAATGAAATAAAATCTGGTTTATTATGATGAATCAACAATAAAAGTAGTTTGGACACAAATTTGAGTGTAGATGGTTAAAATAGAGTCAAATAAGGAGAAAGATTTTTCTCTGTGAAGCACGAGGACGTCATCATGTCTGATCTGCAGTGAACCAGCAGGTTGTTCTTCACTAACGCTCTGTGGTGATTGTGTGTGTGTGTGTGTCTGTGTGTGTGGTTGTGTCTTCAGGCTCGGAGCTGATGAAGGAGCACCTGAGAGAAGTGAGGAGTCTGAGGCAGAGACTGGAGGATTCCATCCACACCAACGACCGCCTCCGCCAGCAGCTGGAGGACCGACTGGCCCGCGCCTCCACGGAGAAAGGTACCGACCACAGGCTGTGTGTGAAGAGGAGACGAACTGCAGACACACAACCACAACACGCAGAACATCACAGGAGACGACTCGCTGCAGACACACAACCACAACACGCAGAACATCACAGGAGACGACTCACTGCAGACACACAACCACAACACGCAGAACATCACAGGAGACGATTCACTGCAGACACACAACCACAACACGCAGAACATCACACGTTCATCACATTGGATTCATTCATGCACAAGACAAAAAACATCCTTCAAACATTTGTCAGCTGTCAGTCGTTCAGATTCATAAATCACATTCAATCAGGGGAAATAATCCTCCTCTTAATCCTTGTCCTCTTCCTGCTTCTCCTTGTCCCTCTTCTTGTCCTCTTCTTTGTCCTCCTCCTCTTCTTATCGTCATTGTCCTCCTCCTCTTCCTCTCACTCCTCCTTGTTCTCGTCCTCCTCCCCCTCCTCTTCCTCCTCTTCAGGTGCCCCTACCAACATCTACATCCAGGGTCTGGACTCGGTCGGTCAGCTCTCCTCTGAGATCAGACTTCTGAAGGAGGAGAACGTCAGTCTGCAGAACCAGCTGAAGCAGAACACTGCAGAAGTAGATCAGCTGAGGGAGGCGTCGCTCCTGGACAGGGCCAAACTGAAGGAGGCGGAGCTGGCCATGGATAAGTGGGCGGAGCAAAGCAGGAAGTTGCAAGCTGAAGTGGAAGCTCACGACCGAGAAAACACACAACTGAGAGAGGAGAGAGAGAGGAGACAGGAAACCATCAACAGGTGTGAGAGAGAGAGAGAGAGAGAGAGAGAGAGAGAGAGAGAGAAGAAACCATCAACAGGGTGAGAGAGAGGAGAGAGAGAGAGAGAGGAGACAGGAAACCATCAACAGGTGTGTGTGAGAGAGAGAGAGAGAGAGAGAGAGAGAGATGTGTGTGTGTTGTCTCCTGGCCTCAGTGATGTCCTCATGATGCTGTGTGTGTGTGTGTTGTCTCCTGGCCTCAGTGATGTCCTCATGATGCTGTGTGTGTGTGTGTTGTCTCCTGGCCTCAGTGATGTCCTCATGATGCTGTGTGTGTGTGTGTTGTCCCCTGGCCTCAGTGATGTCCTCATGATGCTGTGTGTGTGTGTGTTGTCTCCTGGCCTCAGTGATGTCCTCATGATGCTGTGTGTGTGTGTGTTGTCTCCTGGCCTCAGTGATGTCCTCATGATGCTGTGTGTGTGTGTGTTGTCTCCTGGCCTCAGTGATGTCCTCATGATGCTGTGTGTGTGTGTTGTCCCCTGGCCTCAGTGATGTCCTCATGATGCTGTGTGTGTGTGTGACAGGCTCCAGCAGAAGGTGGACGTCCTCCAGCAGCAGCTGAGTGACAGTCACAGTCTGGTCCAGACTCTGCAGAGCGAGCTGCAGGTGCGTCGCAGAGGGGGCGGAGTCACCACCAACACACACTCAGGTAAATGAACATCTGTAAACATCTGTTTCTGTAGAGACATCTGGAGTCACGGCTGAGTTCAGGGTCACAAACATTAGAACATCTGAATCGATGGTAAATGTTGAAATAGTCATTTCTTCTGTCTTTGAGCAGAAACCTCTGATGACGCTGATGACCTGTTTGTGTTTCTCCACAGGTCAGGTCGGCGACAGCCTCACCTTTGACCCCAGGGAGCTGCACGTTCAGCTGGAGCAGCAGCTGAGTGGACAACCTCGAGCCCGGAGGCTGCTCTTCAGTGGTGAGCACGTCCGAACATGAAAATATCACATGAGGTCGTCAGTCGACCGGGACACGTTCAAGTTCACGTCCGTCAACACACGGAGTTGGTTTGTCCAGGTCACAATCTGTCCTCAGTCCATTTGTGCTGCTTTTACACCTGAGCTGTCACGTGGTCAAACTTCTTGATTGTAATCTGATTACCTCAAATATATTTGAAATTCTGGTGTAAATGGGGAATCAAATGCATCCTGGGTACTTTTCCAGACATTTTACTAGAGCCCTGCAGGACATGATCCAGAAAATGTCCAGAGACACTGACTCGGACATTTGTTCTCACATTCAGAACCTGCAGAACATGTCAGACATGAACATGTCAGGAACATGTCAGGAACATGTCAGGAACATGTCTGGAACATGTCTGGAACATGTCCAGACTTCAGTGCAGGTCTGATAACAGCTCCACTGAGCTCAGTACTGATGAAGATCTTTGTCCACAGACAATGTTCCGTCTCCTCCTGTGAGAGACACTGGACTCGTCGGTCCGTCCTCTCCTCTTCATGCTGGACAGAAACGTGCAGAAAACACTGGAGCTGTAGATCACGGTGAGAAATGAACCTCATTTTAAAGTTTTCTCTTCTTAACAAACCAGCTCATTCAGCTCCAGAAGGGTTTCATGTGTGTGACTCTCCCTCCAGCTGCCTCGACCCTGACGTCCCAGACACCAGACGGCTCCTCCTCCAGTCGTCATGGCCGCCATGCCGTCGGCCACATTGATGACTTCAAGGCTCTGCAGCAGCAGATCCTGGACGGCGGCACGCTGCTCCGCAAGATGGATGCCACCCTTCGGTCCCTGGTCGTTCCAGCCCTGCAGGACTTCAGCCCTCGTCAGGTGAGACCGGTCAGATGAGTCTGCAGATTCAAAGCGTCAGCTGACGTTTAACGAGCGTCCTCTGTTTCACAGCCTCCAGACTCGGGTTCGGTGAGGAAGCTGCTGTCGGACACTAAAACCCTGCGACAGGTCCTGGAGGAGGCCGACGCTCTGCTGCACATGTTCTGGAGGGCGGCTCTGCCAAAGTCTGAGGAAACCAAACAGGTCGGCAACAAACTGAGTCTGATGTAATGGAACAAGGAAAAGAAGTGAAGCTGCAGCAGCAGATCTGAAATCACGACTTCTTTATGTCAAGTCAGAGCCACTGAATGTTTTCAACAGTTTGCTCGATGATATTGTTAATCAGCAAACATAGTAACAAGAAGTAGAGACTGAAAAGTTCGTCTGAAGGACTGAGTCTAAAACCTGTTTAAAAAGCTGCTTTGAGCCACTGGGTTTTTATTTTTCTGATTACACTGTGACTGTGTGTGAACGTGTGTTAACGTGTGTGACTGTGTGTGGCTGTGTGTGACTGTCTGTAAATGTGTGTGACTGTGTCTTAATGTGTTTCCAGGATCAGTCTCTGAAAGACGAGGTGATTTCTCTCCGTCTGAAGCTCTCGGAACAAGAGCAGGCTCTCAAGGGCGCCATGGAGAGAGTGAAGAGCTCCAGCCGCACCAAAGACAACATGGAGCAGCTCATAATCAGCCAAAGTGAGTTTTATAAATCCATCAGCGCACGTTTAAAGGAGACGAACACCTCGTCACCCCCATACTTCTGCATCATGACCCACGTTTACATCTCTTAAAGGGTCACTGAAGTACAATGAAGATATTTAGAATTCTCCTGTATTTTCCTGCACATCTGTAAGATTCAGTTTAACTGATGTACGTGTAAATGATGACTCACTGTGTGTGTGTGTGTGTGTGTGTGTGTGTGTGTGTGTGCGTGTGCGTGTCGACAGTGTCCAGAACACGGGATGTTTTGAGGAAAGCCAAGACGAACTTACAGGTGAGTTCACAGCTTCTCACGTGTTTTAACTGTTTTTCATCACAAGCTTTAGTTCTTTAAAAACTGAAGATGATGATGAAGATGATGAATATCTCACTGTAACTCCCTCTCTCCTCCTGCTGAGTCTCCTCAGGAGAACCAGCTCAGGATTTCCTCTCTTCGCCAAATTTCTTCCTCCATTCCTCCTCCTTCCTCCTCTTCCTCTCTTTATTCCTCCTCCTCCTCCTCCTCCTCTTCCTCACGCCCCTGGCCTGTTAAAGGTACGGCCCTCTGGCTCTGCTGTGTTCTGTGCCGTGTTCCATTAACATGAATATGATGAATAACACAAATCTGTTTTAAACTAATCTGAGATAATGAAGCTGTTTTCAGACCTGAGTTTGTTTTTGAGATGAGAAGAACGCAGCCGGAGTTTGTTCTTCACAAGAATCTCCATGAACACATTGTACATGTGAATATAAAGAGTCTGTGACGAGGGACAGGAAGCTTCTGGTTCCAGAGCAGCTGGGATGTTTTCTTTCCTCTGGAACGTTTCAGGATCAGACTCCAGGTCTGAAAACAGCTTCAGTCAGTTCAGGATAATGAGCAGAATAAAAATGAACCTGTCCACATCTGCCCGTTTGGACACAAGCAGCTTGTTCCTCCACACGTCTGCTAACAAACCACTGTCCTCTGCTTTTCTGATGTGGGCACATCCCCTGTCTTGTTTCTTATGATGAACAACCTGGAGTGGAGTGAAGTTTGTAACGTTTGAGTGAATTATTTCAGTTTTAAGGTAAATTTAAAACTCGTGATGAAAATGTGAATAAATTCTCTTGTGTCTTTCAGGTGAAAACACACGATGCTTCTGGGAGCTCGCCCTCCCTCCTGGTCGCAGCGTCATGATGAAGTCTCAAGCTTCCTCCTCTTCCTCCTCTTCCTCCTCTGTGGTCCTGGGACCTGCCCCCCACCAGCGCCCCCTGCAGGCAGCCTTACTGTAGTGCACCAGCCCAGAGTTCCTTCCTGTTCACACAGAAGATTCTGTCTCTTAGTGACTGGGGAACATTTCAGTTACGTGATGTACGACATGTTGATGTTTGTTTGGTTTCTGACGACAGTTTCTGAATGTGAATGATCGTCACAGTTTTATTATGGGTTTTACTTGTTGAGGACAAAGTCGACTGAAGTGTTTGAGTTCTGATCTGGACTCGTGTCTAGTCCTCGTGCGTTTGCTCTTATGTGTGAAACATTGTCAGGAACTTGAAGTTAAAAAAACGTCATTAGAAATAAAAAATCTAGTTTTTCCAAACCCGAAGCTTCCGATCAGAATCCGAACAAACTCCACCTGACGGCAGCAGCCGGTCGAGACACAACCAAACTGCAAAGTGCTTCCTCTCAGCTTCTGGTGAAGCTTGTGTTTGATGTAGAACCGTGCACGTGCACGTGCTGTGAGCAGCTTGTGGAAACTAAGCCATACTTTGTTATTCTTTTGTCCTCATCATACTGAGAATGTCATCGAATGGCCAAACTACTGATATAAGGAAAAGTGACACAGAATATCCTGCAGACATTTAGTTTTTTTGCTTTTACTGTCAAATAAAACAAAAGTAAGACTTTATTTCTCGTTATCCTCAAACTCGAGAGAATCACTGTTGAGTATTGAGTCTGTTCTCTGAAGATATATTTAAAAAAAGGGTCCAACCCAGTTGTTCCTGCAGACACGGAGCTGCAGGTGAGAGAAGTGTCTGACGAGCAGCGTCTTTAATAACCAGTGTAAATAATAAC
>NC_061496.1:1360223-1540223 GCF_022539355.2 Hippoglossus stenolepis
GAATCATGGCTCTGTTGTGGCGCTGTGGTTCATCCAGGGGCTGCTGGGAGTTTGCTGTTAATTTCTGATTTGTCTGTGCATCCTGTCTCAGAAGATATCTTCTCTTGTCCAACCGAGGACAGCAACTGGAGGAACACAACCTGTCCTCAGATTTTAGAAGCTGGAATATGATTTCTGAGCATTTCTGTTTGATGAATTAAACAATAATCAGCCGTAAATTGTTATTAATTTAAAAAGAACTTGAGCCAGACTGATTTATCGGTTCACTTCCATAGACAAATCTGTCTTTATATTTGCTAATATGGAAGCTTTTATTTCACAGAATGAACGATGCAGAAAAGTGCATTTATCATCATATTTTACATAAAAATATTTGTATGTTCTTTATTCAAGCTCTAGATATTTGGTTGTATTGTTTTTTTCTTTTTATTTGTAGTTAGGGTTAAAATATCAAGTCTTAAATAAATGTCTTTGTCAGCATAACAAAGTATTAACCTCGGTCAGAAGCCTTGTGGGTCGAGCTCTGGACGCGACCGATAGAAACAGCAGTAGAATCACTTCCTCAACCAGAACCTCTGTCTGCGGTCTAATGTTGGTTCCACTTCCACCATATCCTGACCTGAAGAGAGAGAGAGAGAGAGACACACAGACACACACACACACACACACACACGTCTGACTGGTCTAACACGTGTGGCGCACACACAACTTTGTCTATATGATTCCGTCGTGTTGTGAACAGACACAAACCGCTGCAGGGATCAGGTTCTGTTTCAGCCGCCGGTGTCACCGTGAACATCTGGTTTTAGGTGGTTACAGTGTTGGAAATGAATGATGTCACTTTCAACTGGAGTGTGACCGTTTCAGTGAGTGACTTTGTGAGTGAGTGTGTGTGTGTGTGTGTGTGTGTTTCCAGGGACAGAGCACAAACGCACACAAACATCCGTTGCAATCAAAGAATGGTTCGGTGTCGAGGAACCTGTGTTTGTGACGCTTGCAGAAACGTTGCGTGCAGCCTGTTGACTGCTGACTGAAACAAGCGGTGCAGGTACGCTTCATTTGTTATGGTGATTAGAATCAGTTGGGTTTGGCTCAGGGTTCCTGTGTGTTCTGGAAACCATGACAAAGAATGGCGTGACACTTTCTCATTAATGTTCTCAGACTAGAATGCCCTTTGTCGTAGGCTTCAGCTAAAACTAAAACGTTACGTTTTGTGAGGCCGCCGTGACCATTGACCTTTGACCACACAAATCTTATCAGTTAATGTCTAAGCGAACATTTGTGCCAAATGTTCAATGACTCTTTGGTGACGTCACCGTGACCTTTGACCACCAACTTTTAATTAGTTCGTCTTTAAATTCTAAATAGTTCATGTTTGAGTCCAATTGAACGTTTATACCAAATTTAAAGAAATTCCCTAATAAAAAGATACCTCTGGCCACTGGCTGTCGTTAGCATAATAAAACCTTCTTCTCCACCTGAAAGTTAAAAACGTCTCATGGCGAGGTCCTGGCAGCTGATTGGCTGATAGAGCCGCTCCTCCTGGGATGTTTTCAGAGTTGTATTGATCTGGACCCTCCCTGTTTCACATGTGTTCCCTGACGTGGTGGAACAGGAGCAGTAAACGTCCACACACAGTGAACACTATCAGGCAAAGCACCTGCAGAGGAGTGGCTGACGTTTATTGCAGCAGTGAACAAAGAGTGTCCGCCTCCTGTTCCTTATCGTCAACCCCAGCGCTGGAAACCAAGTGTGTTCTGAAGAATTCAACACGTATTTAAAACTCACGTCATCCACTGATGAGATTTCCTCCACAAGAACTCAAAGAAGGACCTTCTCAGCTGCCGTAATTCATTGATTTAAAGAAGCCGGGTCAGGCTAATTAGGGCAGAGTGGAAGTCGACTGAATCTTAGTGGATTAACAGTGTACAGTGTTAATGGGGGGGGGGGATTTAAGCTTCAGGCTGCATGGAGTCTGTTCACATGTCGGGTTGATGAGCGGGTTTGGATTCGACAGGTTTTAATTATGAGAAAATTAATGACTAAAGTTTTACAGAAATGTTTTTTATTGTAAGTAAATCATTTTAAATGGAGTGTAAATCTAAAACAAACAGCACAGATTAAACTATCAACAGCAAGTTAATCAAGTTTGGATGAAGTCCTGTAAAGTTGGATCCCACTCACTCTACTGTTGGTGGAGTTTAACATCTACTGTTTTAAATCCTCAGTTTCTCCTTCATGTCTTTGTAGATGGAACATTTTTAAATCTTTGATGCTTGGACAAAACAACTAAAAGCTCATTCATGTTTCCTTTACGTACAAAAAGAGATTAGATCATGGAAACGCCCGTGGCCACATATTTCCATGTGTCCTTTAGTTGACTTGGCCGTTGAGCAACACATCCACAGGGTCGAGAGTTTCTGACAGCAGCACAAATACAGATTTACCTCTTAAGAAAGAGGCAAAAGTTATGAAAAGCCGCAGTGTGACTGGAGCAGTGTTGAGTTATTCCGTTGTGTCGGACGACAACACTCCTGGTTGTCAGCCCTCCACCCGGCCTCAACTGTGTTATCTAAACATTTCATATTTTCTACATCAGCGCTCTCATTTATTTGGCTTTTATGTTTATGTTCCCGGCGGCATTCACAGGATTCCTGTCGAATCCTGGCAGGGGTGGGGGGGGGGGGGTTAGGTAACCGCAACAGAGGCCGTGTCACAACACATCAACAGCAGGTCTGGTTGTTCCACGGGACAAATCTCATCCCTTCTGATCACAGCGATATGTCATCGTCGTTATGTTATGACAGATTAGTCACATGGTGTCACTCTGTTTATCTTCCTCACGTTATGAAACAAAAAGGACTGACAGCATTTGGGTTTAGGCCAGAAACATGATTTGTGTTGTGGTGCGGTTGAATATCATATCTGCGCTGCACCTTTAAATGTGCCTGATTCTTTTCATCAAGATCCATGAATTACTCTCTGAGGAATCAGTGAAAATCTCACAAACAGCAGTTTTGAGTCAGAAGACCGGACATGTTGCTGAAATCCTCACGACTGTTTGTGAGGAAGCAAATGTCAAGGTCAGTTGCTCAGGATGAAGAAGAGGAGCCGTACACGTAGAAGACGAAGACGTCAACTTGGAAAGACACTCAGCATTATCGGCTGCTGTAAACTCCAATTTATATCAAAGACAGTTCCCTCCGTAGCTTTGTGTTTTCACCAGATACGTGAATATGAGGAATAAAAAATAAGATTCTGGCTGCTTTGTATTTACAAAGCTACTAATAAATAAATGAAAACGTTGTCATTTAAATCATAATTTGAGTGATTTAGATTATATAGTAATGTAAAGACTGTTGTTACGCAGCACTGAACCCTCGCTGCTCGTCTCCAGCTCGTTGTAGTTCAGCAGCTTTCGCTCTTTGCTCTTTCTTGTTCATTAAACATCTCTTAGGTTAAACAATAAACCCGCTCCCTCCCTGCGGGGATATGGGAGAGTGATTTCCTTTCCATTCTTCAGCCTGGTATGGGCGATCAGTGCGCCTGAGGAGGCGTTGAGCCAGAACGACCTCTGAGACCCCCCCGGCTGATAGTCGTCCCAGCACCGCACAGGCCAACAGGCTGATTGATGGAGCCCACATGGCTAATGGGCGCCTGGGAGGGTGTTAATGGGCAGGCTCAGATGCAGGGGGGTGAATGATCCTAATTATAAAACTCATATTAAGCTGAATTATAGATGGGTCCTATACATCAATGCATGGAAAACGTCATCTATTACTGTGCAGCCTCTGAGTGAAGGAGAAATTAGACTAATGAGATGTAGAGTCATCCCCGAAGAAACAGAGAAGCCGTACGCGCAGCTCAGGGGGTAGAGCGGGTCGTCCTTTAACCAGCAGGTCGGCAGTTCGATCCCAGTCTACCGCTGAAGTGTCCCAACCCCATATTGTTGTGTGTGACTGGGGGAATGACAAAAACCAGTATTGAAAAGCACTTTGAGTGCGACTAGAAAAGAAAAGAGCTATATAAATACAGACCATTTACCAAGGGGCAGAAACCAGAAGTTGAAGGACCGGTATGAGGTTCGGACAGAACTCCTAGGTGGTGTTCTGCCTCCTGCTGCTCCACCCAGGCTCCACCCCTTGCCTGAATCCTCCGGACCTTGTCCTGTTGTCGTGAACTCGTCTGACCCGGACGATCTCCTGCTGCGTTGTTCATGCGTCTGAAAATCTCAGTCTGGCTTTTAGCTTCCAACACAACAGCCTTAATGAAAAAGCTCCATCACTCTGCGACTGCTTAGTGCCACATTACGCCTCCCGGAGTCGCCCCCTCGTTGTGTCTGAGTGGTGGTCTGATTTCACACGGAGCCTGATGCCACAGTTCCCCTCTCTGCCGTCTCTCCACCTTTTCTCTTCCTCCCTCCATCTTGTTTCATATCCCCTCCGGCTGTTTGTTCTCCATCGTGCCGGTTCGTCTCGCACAGGGATGAAAAATGTAATTGTCTGCTGAGTTAAATTAAAAGCCCCACGACCAACTCAATGTTTGTTTTGGTTTAGATTCACAGGGAAGCTGATGATGATCACCACTGCCCCATGAAGGAGATTCAATTTGTGTGAAGCTCAGATCTAGTTAGTGAGCGGTGAAGAACACCTGTCCTCCTCCACGCTGAGACACACTAAGAACCCGTTCACACTAATGTGGATGTTTTGCAAAATCAGTATTTTAACTCAGTTCTTGACTCAAACAGCGTTTTAAGTCACTAACACAGAGACTTTTCCAAATGCCTTCCAAACTGCAGATTGTCACTATTAGTCTTTTTCATATTCTTCCTCGAGCTGCAATAGACTCCCGCCTCATTTTGACTCTGAGGATATATCAGGCGTAGACGGATGAATTGATGGATAATCTTTTCCCAAAATATCGGATGTTCTAGTGTGGTGAGAATAATCCAGTACATTCATGCTCATGAAAAGAGAAGAGATTGTAAATAGGTAATTTATCGTAAATAGGCGAACAGAGTTCCTCTTTAATCCACGTGTCATTTCAGCTCCACTCAGCTGAAAGAACAGAAAGAACGAGGAGCTCAAATAGAAGAAGAGACGAGTTGAAATCCACCGTGAGACACTTTCACTGCTTCTGTCGGTGGAATGAGGTCGACCAATCAGCAGCCTCAGTCCAAACCGCTGAGTGTTCTGCAGGTGTTCGCTCCCCGACTGACTTCCTTCACTTTTCTTCCTTCACAACACATGCGAGCAGATGTGTGTGTGTGTCTGTGTGTGTGTGTATGTGTGTGTGTCATGTTTGTGGAAGTCACTACAGCCGTCCCTCCCTGTCCTGATTGGGGGTTATTAACCTTTGGGCCGTGTCCAGCAGAGAAGCTTCCAACAAAACATCCTGCTTCCTCCAGCTCAGCAGCTAACTATAGGAGCACAGAGGCTCCGCTCAGTCAGAAACAATCACACAACGTGGACCGCCTCAATCCTTCAAGGACAGACCACTTACTTTGATTAAAGGAGCATTTGATCTCACACAGGTAGATAAACTGTGATCGTTCTTATAATCAAACATCCAGAATCATTCAAACTCTGTGATGGTGTAACTGGGAGACAAAGACAAAGAGGAGGCCTGGACTTTGAGTTCTGTGTCGTTGTGGCCAGAGGTGGCAGCTTCCTCTCTGTCAGTGTGTCAATAAACATCGATGTCACAGTCGATGCCAGCTTCTTACTAATAGTTCCAGACTCATACAAACTGAGATATGCAAAGTTCTTCCTCAGCCACCAAAGTTTATCTGTTGACACATTTAAATTTTGTATTATTCAGACACCTGCAGAACCAAGAAACGTGAAATTCCCCCACAGCAACTTCAATGTAATTACACGTCTATAAAAAAGCTCAACATTTCGATTCATATTAAGTCTTTATTGGTTTACATGAGTCATTTCTGCAGCTGCACCTCAAACTCCAACACACTAACATGTCGGTCACAGGTCTTATCATGTAGCAGGTTTCACTGAGCGCTTGGTGCCGCCACTCGCCGGCCGGCTCTTCACTGCTCACCCGTTTAATTCCCTGTGGATTAAACTGATTTGTGAACTTGAATGCTTTAATCCCGGGTGTGTTCCTGCTGTGTGGGTGTGAGTTTGTGTCATAATCACACATCCGCAGGCCCAGATTGCTGCTGCTGAAACAAAATACGTGTTTGCAGAAGGGAAGTGGTTTTATGTTGAGAGCAAGTGAAAGTGTGAAAAATGAACAAAGTTGTTATTGTTTTTCGTTGTCATCTGAAGCTACTTTCAGACGTGCACTGAACTCTGCAGAACCTCCCTGTTTTCTCTGGAGGACGTGCATGTGTGAACGCAAAGGTCAGAGGCTCCAGATTATCTCCTCCCGGCCTCCTGGTGTAAAGTCCGTAGAAATTCAGGAGAATCCGATGTGTGAACCCAGAGGAGGATCCCCCACTGGATTCACCACGAGCGAGTCGGGGGTTGATTCTAACAAGCAAACAAAAATAAATAAATATCTCTGGGTGAAAAAGCGGAGTCATACACGTTTGTGCTCTCATACAGAGAGTTTGTGGCTTTAGGCGAAGACCTCACGTTTCCTTTGCGATCTTTGCCCCTGAGTGTGTCCAGCAGCTGTTCGATCTAAGACCACATCCACACCATTATGTTTTAGCTTTTAGACGCATCACTGTTGCTATGGTTACGCAATCCACTGGCATTTTTGAGACGTGAAGAAACAAGAAAACAAATCCCTGCTCTTACTTTTCACCAAGAGTAGACCATCCACTTCCTGTTTACACCACATGACCAGGGTCCCTGAGTAGTTACATGTGTTTCCAGGGTTGTTGGTGTTCACAGAGATTATTTGTGATATAGAGATTGTTTTAGTGTTAAAACAACACGCCTCAGTGTGTAAGAAGCTTCGGTCCCGGCTGGTTAAACGTCTCCTTCATGAACATTTATGCTTTGATTGCGGCTCGTAAAAATCGAGCTGTTATTCCGGGGAACAGTAACTGCTTCACCCAGACGTCAGTCAAACCCTGACAGCGGCTGCAGTGGGATCACAGAGCGTGTAGAGCCGACAGAGACTTGGCTTCAGAACTCTGCTGACACAACCCGTGAACAGGTCGGAGCAGGTTTACCTCACTGTTCTTCATTCAGCCAGTAGCTGGATTAGTGTGGATGTAGAGTCAGAACCAACAGAAAAGGTGACGTGCTTGATCACTGTGGTGCTTCCTGGCGGCTTCATATCTACGGAGAAGAACAACGTGTGTTGGTGTTTGCTCTGTGCAGCTGGTGTGTGTTGGTCTTTACATCTCCGGTCTGTGCTGCAGGTTGTAAACGCTTTGTGCCAAGGCAATAAAAATCTGGCAGCCCTCCACGATGTCTATTGTTTTATTGATTTACTGGAATTACCTCATAAAAATGGAATCGTTTCAGAGGCCGCAGCTGAGAGCGTTGACTCGAAGGCAGAAGATCACAACTGAAGTAAATTCATTTTTGTGTACATCAGAGCTTTCAGACACTGAAGTACTGTTACACACAGCCACATGTGATGAACCCACATCACACAATGGGTCTACACACACACACACACACACACACGTATGCACATGCACACAGGAATGCAGCACACAGTTTTGGAGGTCGTCCCAGGACTCAGGTGGTGGTTTTGGCAGAGCTGCTCAGGTGGGATTATACTGCAGACAAGTAATGACATTACATGCGTGTGCGTGTGTGCATGTGTGCATGTGTGTGTGTGTGTGTGCATGTGTGTGCGTGCAGCTGTATTAAATAGGAGAAATAAATATGAGATCAGACTGTGAAGCAGATAATCACTGTTAAAGGGCTCCGTTGGGAACACGATCAGAACATCCTGTTTTGGAGGAAATGTCAAGCTGCGTATAAACCTTTATGTCGACTGGCTGGTCGCTCCTCGTTGCTCTGCCTCATTGCTCAGCTCCTCCTTGCTCCTGCATCAGGATTGGGTCGTCAATGGAGACGGATGTCGAGCTGCTACACAAACAAAAGTGATGCAGTCCCTGCAGGCATTTGTGTGTCTGTCCTGTGTCTATTAGCTCAATTATAATAACCTTAACGTACAAAATACATTGTTTCCCTGACCTGAAACACCTAATATCATGTATATTGATTTATATCCAATTGAAAAATCTTTGCAGTGAACATATTGCAGCAGCATCGCACGTCTTCTAGGATCTAGAAGGAATCATTGTGTTTTTATTAGACCTGAATTACAGCAGCTCTGTTTTTTGTACATTGTGTGTTTTGGTGTGTTTGTTTTCAGACTGATCGACGCTCTGCTGACACAGTTACAGTTTATAGGAATAACCTTCATGTTTGTGTTCTGGGTTTGCTCTCTCTCGTTTTGCTGGCTCTCCTCTCTCCTCCTCCTCCTCCTCCTCCTCCTCCTCTACCATCCCTCCCTCTCCATGTTTGTCTCCATTTCTCTTTTTCCATCTGTTTTTCCTTCACAGTCACAGCAGAGTTGATTTCAAACTCTGTGTGTGTGTGTGTGTGTGTCGCACTTCTATAAAAATGGCAGATGATTTAATTTAAGGTCGTTTTCGGATCTGAGTCTGAAGCTTCATGTCTTTGTTCCATTTGGTTTCACATTGTAATTTAGCGACTAAAGAGTTTAGTTTGACATACGTACGTCCTGTCGTAAAACGTTGGCGTGTTGCCGGGGGGGGGGGAGAGAGTATTCTTTCTGTTTGAATGGAGAAAATGAATGATTTGGTTGCCATGGTAACATCACGATGGTGTCACTCCCAGCATCAGCACCTTCAGACGCAGTCGTTTAAATGCAACAATAAGGCGTCTCTCACGATTTCACTGTTCTGACAGTGGCTCCACATCCGCTGGTCCCAAGAACATAAATCTGATAAATCACCTCACAGGCAGGTTTTTAAAAAGCTCTGTAACTTCCTGGTCACAGCTGGTGGCTCTGGAAATAGATGGAATTAATAAATATGCTGGGGACGATCTTCAGAGGCAGATCAATCCACATGTTTGGATCCAAGGAGAAGTCAGTGCAGCAGGATGTGGGCTTCAATGTGTTTTTAATAGTTCCTGCTCAACAATGGAGCTCTATGGCTCAAAGGAACCTGATCTGTCAGCTGCTCTACCAGTCAGACCAGGGTTCAGTTTTCTTTCCTCTTTTTGTGGGATTCATTGACAGGAAGAAAAGTATACACTCAAATATGTAAAACTATTTCAAACTTGGCAAAATTAGAGTTGAACCAGAACGTATTTATTGGTACCACAGTTTCCAGTAAGAAATAAAATGAAAAGTCAGGATAAAGTAAAGTTAAATAAGGATGATATCTTAATGATATTGAAATCTAACTATGACCTGGAGGCTGGGGGTGACCTGTGAAAACACTCTATTAGTCCCCGTACGCGCTGATGTTCGACAGACGGCCTGCGCCAAGAACGAAAACAGAGAGCGCTTGGTTAACCGCGCTAACCCAGCGGCCAAACCACACATTTACCCTGGCAGCCGGTGCAGGAGGACCCCCACGGGAATAATGCAGCAGGCTAGCTTTGTATTACGTAGCCTCAGACTGTGCTCTGGAAAAGTAATGGCTTGCCACGGCGCATTATGAAGATGGATTCCATTCCAGCACTGGGTTGGATGCAGGAGTGGAGTTTTTTTATGAATGCACTTGATTGTTGTTCCTGTGAGCAGAGAGAGAGAGAGAGGCCAGTGTCTTCAGAACCAGAGCACAGACGTCTTGCACAAGTTTCTGAAGATGATGATTAAAACATGTGCTCACTGATCTCATCATAAATGGATCTGTTTTGCTTTGTCCTCTCTTTATCTGCTGGGACATATCAGGTTTAGGTTCAAGTCCAGGTCCAGGTCCAGCTTCACGTTCAGGTGAAGGTTCAAGTCCAGCTCCAGGTGAAAGTTTAGGTTCATGTGCAGCAGAGTTCGATCGTACTCATGACACCAGAGTACACCCCCTGTCTGTGTGACCTGTTAATCCAGAGAGTTGATGTTGGCCTATATAATGCTGTGTAATCCGCAGAGTCCAGGCAAATGAAAACTTGTGAGTTTGAACTCGGCTCTGAATTCGCTGTCGTCCGAGCTGCTGCACCTTCCTGTCGTCTCTCCTGCTTTAGCACCTCTGACCTGCTGTGCTGCTTCTGAAGTTCTCAGGGTTCATTTTTTAAAACATCACCTGCCAATAGTTTGCAGGTGAAGCATTTACGGGACTTTAGGAATGTTAGGAACCTCCAATAGCTTCAGGCGATGCATTTAAGGAACATCTGTAAATGGGATAACTACAGAAGATATCCTGGGTTAAACCATTATAATTATTATATTCTAAGGCAGAGTCGTGGATTGATTGAAGCACGTTGGTCGTTAACACAAATCGCTTGACTCCTCCTCACATCTGCTTTCTGCCACAATTCTTCCAATACCTCCACCAGTTCACAGCTTTTACTGAACACAGTGTTTAAGTCATTCTGGATTCGTTACAGCCGTAACAACCAAAGCACTTTCTTCAAACATAGCCATTGGATCTTTATTAAAAAGCTATTTTAGTTCATCTAGCTTTGTGTTTTTATGATTATGGGCAGAGTGAGAGTAATAAATTGAACCATTAAAGTAAAAAAAAAGCTGATTTTGTAATTTAGGATCTAGCCTATTATGTGTGCAAACTTATTAAGATTAAAAAGCATAAAGGCTGACATTGGTGTAAGCAACACAGCTTCAACTAATGCAATGAGTGTGTTAGATGTACAGTGTGTGAAGGATCAAGTCCAGTAGTAGTGGCAGCACCGAGGCTCAGGGCCCCATGAAGGGAAGGGCCGGCTCTGCAGGTGCGTGTTCGAATCCCCAGGAAGACAAATTACACCTTGAAGCAGCATGAGTGAGTGAAACAGAGCAGAGCTGTGGAAATTCAATTTACTGGTTCCTCAACCTCTAGACAAGTAAAATGCACAACTGGAATAAAAAGGAAGACTCAGGCAAAGATAGATCTGAATACAATGTCTCCATTAATATCTGCAGTGTTACTGCACCTGAACTATATTTAAGTTTCTTTCATTTAACTGTATTTAAACTGATCTACTTCCCTCTTCATGGTGTTTGTAGTGGAGCCTGATCAATGGGACATTTTTGGAAAAGCTGATACCGCTGAAGACACTGATATCTCAGTTTGTTTTTTATGTAACTTAACGTCTTTTCTACATTGTTTATTCTGTAAAATTAACGTTTTCACAGATACCAAAATGTCTGTGAAAGACTAATATCAGCAGATATTTATCGGCCGATAAACAGGTGGGACTTCCCTCCCTCCCTCTGTCTCCTGTTTAGAGAAGCTGAGACATTTAATGAGCTTCATCTCTGTGGCAGAGCAGCTTTGTGAAACGCCATTTAACTTCTCAACCCACCTTATTATTCTCGAGGTCTTGCAAAGACTCGTCTGAATGCTAATGTAGGAACTGTGCGTTCACCTGAGACGAGCAGGAGCTGAGCCGAGCAGGAGGAAGTGTGCAGCGGCAAGATGGAGCAGGAGACGATGCACAATGAGGAGGTGGAGGAGGTGGAGGAGGTGGAGAAAACACAAAGCTTCAAAGCAGAAAAACAAGAATAATTATAAGAAGAAGATGAAGAGAGAAAGCTGTTGTGGTTTCTGTTGGAACCTCTCACCCTTTTCTCTTCACCCCCTCTAACCTCACCCTCTCCTCCCTTCCCCCCCCCCTTACCCTTTATCCACCTCTCAGTCGAGCCACCGTTCACCAAGCAGTCAACACACGGGCTCTTTTTAATGAAGAGATCCACAGCAACCATGTTGTTATCCGGCCCGTGGCTCAGCGGTGGTTTATTTACCTCGGCCCCCTGGTGGGACTGTGCTGACCAGTAAAGGTCACTGGGAGAGGCGGTGCTAAAGGAGACGTGCTGGAGGAAACCTGCCGTCTCGTCTGTACTTTGTATTTTCTCTTGTTAGTTTTACTTCTGTCCTCATCCTCCATCTCTGTTCCTCAGGCTTTAGCTGCAGCTTTGAATTCTTTTGAACGATGTCTTTAAATTAAACATCTGTCATCGTTGGATTTTGGTTTCGCCTCAGCTGTTTTGAACTCGGGTTTTTCGTAGCAAACGACACAATCCGTAAGATATTGAGCTCAATTCTTATGAAATCTTTGTTTCAAACATCTGGAATCACCACATTTCCTCCTTGATAACACGGGTTAGGGTAGATAGACTTCTAGTGAGAGAACAGAAACTGTTTATCCTATATAAGAGTGTATATATATATTTACCAATTTATCAGCATCACAGATAATACTCACAGTATTAGTATTTATGTTTACTGATATGAAAATGTTTATTTTACAGACTTTGTAGAAAATATGTGTATTTATGTTAGAAATTGTTCATACTCTTGATTCAAATTCTATACAGTTGAATATGTTTGAATTTACTATTTATTGATTTAGTTATTTACTGTTAGGTTAATCATTATACTTTAAAATTCAAACATCAAACCTCAATTACATTTCTTTGTCATAAAAGTTTGATAAAGAAATCCTTTAATCATATATATATTTATCTATAATATCAGTATCGAGCCTGTATGTCGGTCGGGCTCTCGTCTCCTTTCTTCTTATGGATTTAAATCTGCTTAATCTGTATAAATATGTCAGCAATGGTTGTTTTGGTTAAATATTGATGGTTTCAGAAGAATGAGAAGTATGCAGTGAGGACAAAAGCAGTGCGGCGCTGCAGTGGCAGATGCTGGATCACATTGTGCTGGACGCCGCGGTGGAGCCGGGCCTCTCAGCTCGTCGCTGTGGTTTTCAAACCACAATGTGGTCCGGTAGCAGGGCCCCATCGGATGACAGTGGATATGGAAAGTTTGACGTTTGAATTTGCATTTTGCAGCTAGAAATGATCATTTGACAAATCCTGCTACCAGCCGCCTCTTGTCTTTTGTCCTCCCCCGATCACGGCAGGCTGGCCTACGTGACCTCGTGTTGACCCCGCGGTGGCTCTTATCTCTCTCAGCCTTGGTGTGGACTGACTGGGGGCGTATCTCTGCCCGGACAATTTTCATTTCTAGCTATTTTCTGTAGCTGTAGCTGTTTGATAGTTTACTGGATTTGTTAAACAAAAGCCACAGAGCACTTTGTTAAGAACTGACAGAGCAGGTCCGTGGAGGTGCTCGCCTGCTGCCTCGGTGCTTCAACCTCACGCTTTTAGTTTGAAGATGACATTGCTACCTGCCACAATATGATCTCTGCTCCCACAGCTGCTGCACACAGATAGAATACAAGCTGCAGTGAAGCCACTGAAAAACAGAAAGCACATTAACAGCAAGGTCATGGTGTTCATGTTAGCACCTCACAGCCAGTGGACCCGTTGGGCTTCATGTGGCCTCTCAAGGCGTTTTAAGTATTTGACGAGGCTGTCGTCTGAGTTTTTCTAACAACACAATCTGTGGAAAAGGCCCACATCTCCTTCACTATCCAGCCAAACCAGTTTATTAAGACTTTGGAAATGGGCCATGTAGATGTAGAGTAATGGAGTCTTGTTTAATTTAATGAAGTCATTTCTCATTTGATGCAGCAATTAATTGAATCATACAAAAACTTCAAACTCATAGTTTGCAAACTGCTCAGGATTAAGATGTGAAATTAAATTAAATTTTAAAAGACTTTCAGAAAGATTTGCTGTTGTTACAGAAACCACCAAATGCATTAGAGCATTTAAAATCATTTGATTTTAATTAGAACTCCTGACCTCCTCCGTGCTCCTCTTCAGCAAAGTGATGACTCCACTGTTACTTTGTGATAGGGGGGTGTGACTAGCAGCAGCAGGGCTTGAACCAGCGAAGCTATGTGGCTGCTTGTGTAACCGCTGAATCCAAACAGTGACATCATGTCGTGGGTGTTTTGTCTACAGCAGAAGCAGAAGATGCTGGTTCCTGCAGTTCGATGCACATGGAATCTGTTCCAGCCTTTTAGCAGCTTTCCTCTTTCTCTGTCCCGGTTTAGAATACATTCAGAATTTATGGTGCTTTTACTTTTATTGGACATGTACATAAACACAGTTCGACGCAAATGTACAACCGTGGTATCAAGGTCCTGCCCACACACAGTTTCGACCAATCACGAGTCAGTCTCAGCTGTCAATCATAACTACCTAAAATGACAGAAACCATCTTTGAGAAACATTTGGTCCATGTCCAATCGACTAACATGGAGGAGGCGGAGTTTATGACTGCAGCCTGGGCAATCCAGATGATTTGACTCCTCTTTTTGGGAGCTGTGATGTCGTCCATCTTTGTTTACAGTCTGTGGTTTAAAGGATTTCCCAGTGGCCTCTGCGGAGGTCATGACCTGTAAAGTTCACAGTTGGCTGACACACTGCTGGTCGGGATCGAACTCTGTGTCCAGTGAATGGTTCCACTGTGCGACCGTCTGAAACTCTCCGTGAGAGGAGCTCCCCGCTCTCTGAGGTGGACGAACCAGCAGGAAGCAGAGGTTTTAACATGGTCGGCTTTTACAGTGTTGGTTCGGTTGCTATTAACAACAGAGCCGAGAAGCCGGGGAGACGCCGTTACTTATTAACCATAAAACACCGTTCCATCGCACGGATAACAATCTGCCCGCGAACACACAAACCATAAACCTGCCTCGAGAAGCCGCTTCAGATCCAAGTCACTTACAGGAAAAAGAATATATCTGTAAAGCTGGAAGACTTTAGATGTAACCGAGCTGCCTGAGGGATCTGTGTATAATGGAGTGTGTGTGTGCTGAAATCATATAAATGCACTTGAAGGAATCTGAAGGAACGTTTCTCCCACTTAAAGTGTCATTAAGAAAAACCCGTTGCTTATATTAGAGCTAAAGGAGCCAAACATCCAGGGCTGTTGTATTCAGGAGAACCTTCTGTGGACATTTTGTCTCTAGTGTTTAAGTCCACGACAGGTTCCCACAGACCACGGCTCAGGACTGGTCCTGGATCTTTTCACTGGAAATCAGGAAGAGTTAAGAAAACTCAGACATCACGTCCAACTCAATATCTAAGTTTTTAAGAACGGTTCTACCAACTCATGATTAGTTATTAGCAACTAGTTATTTTACCACCCCTTTGTTTGTTTGTTGTATATTTTTATAAGCAAAATGAAACAATTAAATTAAAGATTACCATGAAACTGTGGGTTAGTTGTGTTATGAGTGGCTCTGCTCGTTGCCTCTTCTTCCTCACTTGAGGGACAAGTTCGCTAGTGAGCCACAGATTAGTTGTCGTTGAAGAGTAAGCTAGCTGCTTTGAACAAAGTCTTCTACGATGTACAACACTTCCACGCTCCGCTTGACTTTACGTACTTGCGTCGTCCATTTCGTACAAAACAACGTAACATTACTGACTAACTTTCCTTTTAAAGGTCTGTCTGATCACGAGCTGAACTCCTTCAGACGGTCGGATGCTGCTCTACACTGAACTTTTCCCCGTGTTCAAATGAATGTTTGAATTTAGAATTAAAAACTCACAGCTCTTGTCATTTAATGTTTTTGTTCAGTTTATTTAAAACTCGTATTGAGGTGAGCGAGGCCAAGTTTTCATTTTTACAGTGAACATACCCCCCGCATTCACTTCATCGTTCACATCCATCTGACACTTTCTGTTTCTTACATTTTTCTCTCCGTCACGTTTCTCCCTCCCCATTAGCACCTTGTTCCAGCTTGAACACATCTGCACATGTATCAGCGCACACACACACACACACACACACACACACACACACACACACACACACACACACACACACACACACACACACACACACACACACACACACACACACAGCGCTCCAGTCCCCACTGACAGAGAGGAAGCAGGTATGATGCAACGTAATCCTGCTCAGACACACATGTGATAAATCTCATGATGTAACCGTTAACCTGTTCAGCGCCGACACGCGACCTCCAGAAGCGGAGGCTCGGGTTCAGACTCGGGTTCAGACTCGTGTTCGTCTCTGAGCTCACGTTGCCTGAACGTCAAACCGTGTTTCAAACAGAAACATGCCCACGGCGCCGAGCGGTTCAAAACTGAGATTCTGAAAACAGATCTGTCATTTGATCTTCGGTTATTTCGGTTCATGTCCCATCTGCAGACATGGAGGAGGGGGTTATGATTTAAACTGCAGTCACCCTGAGCTGATTGAGACAGTATCAGGCTGATTTCCTCTTTGAATCAGCTCCCAAAACAAAACGTCCTCAAACCTCTTCTCTCTGCTGAGTAGTGCAGCATTTATCTGCCTTTACTGTGCATCTGCATTAGATCTCCCTCTCAGGCCAGGGAGGGAGGCGGGTGCACTTCTGCAGCCGTCAGCTCGTTGGACCGGCGCTCTGCTCAGCCAAGAGAGTTTTAAAATCTGGTTTTGGATCCTCGGGCCTCGTTCGCTGCCAGAAAAACAATCCACTGGATTGACGGAGGCTCTTTTCTCGCTCTGGGCCTGAGAGGAGGTGAAATTATAAGATCGTGCCTCTTTGCTGACGAGCAGAGAACATGAGGCTGAGCTCAGCTGGGTTTCAGCTCCGTGCTGTGACACGTGTGATCGATTGAGACGTGCATGTTACATTAACGTGTGAGGCGACTCTCCACGGGACGAGACAAAAGATGAATGGTGGCCCAAATGTGATGCAGCAGAGGGAAACTG
This sequence comes from Hippoglossus stenolepis, assembly GCF_022539355.2. NCBI lineage: Eukaryota > Metazoa > Chordata > Actinopteri > Pleuronectiformes > Pleuronectidae > Hippoglossus > Hippoglossus stenolepis. The sequence goes on from NC_061496.1 coordinate 1,376,923, forward strand.
GGTTGGGGGGGGGTGATAGATTACGAAAACCTGGTTTTACTTCCCTCACTGCACAACATGTTAACATGACTTCCTGTCCTTCGTCTGTCTTTTAATTTAACTCATGGTTCCTGTTGTTGTTCTTGTTATCGCCTGATCTGTTCATTGGTTTTAATTCAGACTCATTTAAAGGATTTGGATCAGAAAACTCAACATGTTGCTGAGAGTTTAATCTCAGTCCAGTTAAAAATCATCATAAGTATTAATATTATTAGTTTTACTATTAGTATTATTGGTAGTATTATATTTAATTTGATAGGGACAGTCCAGAGTTATGTCCTTTGCCAGTTCTACAAATCAAACCTTCAATAAAATAAAATTAGTAATTATATATAATTACAAATATCTGTGGGTAAAACCTGTGCAGTACTACCTTCACCATTCACACTAACTGTACTGCAAACCCATGATTAAACACTACACTCAATCAAAAACTAACCAAACAAAAGAACCATTATAGAGACAATTAGATGTGCATGTAAACTCAAATTCATCAAATATAGAGGAATGTCTGCACATGATCATGTTTTGAGTCAAGTTTTTACTTATTGTATTCCAGAACTTGTGGTTGTCATGTTTTATGTTACTCGTATCGTCTCGTTAAGTTTGGCAGACGCCACCAGGGACTCAGGACGAGGCCTCGGTCAGTTGGTGGTGATGTTGTGCGTCTGCAGCTCGACAAACAGTGAAGGAGAACTCTAACTTCACGAGTTGACACAGGCTGCAAGTCATTTTTACTGCTGGAGTAAAGATTTGTCGTTAATGAATCAGAAACTGGTGTAAACAGTCCCCGTGTCGGTGGAGTCGTGTTGTTAACTTTGATGGTCACCAGGCGTGTGTGTGCTCGTCCGTCCTCAGGAAGTCACACAACTCACAAGCTGAGTTTGTGCATCTTTTTACCTTCAGTAGAAGTGTGTGTGTGTTCTCAGCTTCATGCTTATTGTGCAGTGTGTGTCTATAGCAGCACACACACATTAGTACATTTAATTTTCAGCTTGTACAAGAAGCTCAGATCACACACAAGATTATTATCTGTCTGCCACCTGCTGGTGAAACGTGGAGCTGCAGCACTCAGCTTGTAATGCAACATCCCATAATTAGCTGCTTAGACTCGGGTCAACAGTTATTCATGATAATCAGTGTGTTGGTGGAGGAGAAACAAAGTGGTGTTAGGTTTGTGTTAGTTTAAATTCTGACTCTCACTGACTTGATCAACATATCTGAATTTCCTTTTCATGGTCCCTTTATAAAGCAGCACATGGAAAAACATATATTTTTAACTTGATTGTGTCCATTGGTGGTTTAATGTTTATGCTTCTGTCAGTCAGGTGATTATTTTACGCCTCTTTCCAGCAGAAAGGAAGAACTTTAATATTTCAGGTTGTTTGAGGAACAGAGTCTGAATGTGGGAGCGGCCGTCGACTAGTGGAACCAGAAACTGAGGTTTGAGTCCAGAGATGTTTAGATGTTATCATCGGTCGGTTGAAGTTAATGTTCAGTTGGAAGTTGCAGTTTGGTTTGTGTGTGTGTGTGTGTGTGTGTCTGTGTGTCTGTGTGTCTTTTGTGATGTGGGCTGTCCAGAGGTTTCTGGAAAAGTCTCGTCAAAGGCTGGTCCCTGGTCCACGAGCAAAAGAGTGGAGGTGGATATGAGCCCATCCAGGTCTTGTTTCCATGGCAACAGCAGGTGTTTGCAAAGTCATTTTGAAGAGTGTGTGTGTGTGTGTGTGTGTGTGTGTGTGTGTGTGTGTGTGTGTGTGTGTGTGTGTGTGTGTGTGTGTGTGTGTGTGTGTGTGTGTGTGTGTGTGTGTGTGTGTGTGTGTGTGTGTGTGAGTGAGGGGGTGAGTGAGGGTGGTGAGTGAGTGAATGGTGAGGGAGTGAGTGTTTCCTTCATTTACTGTCAAACTGAATCATGCACTCACTCTGCAGCTTTTTGGAGGAGAGGCCTAAAGTGTCGGGTTCATGACGAGCGAGCTGCCGTCACCGGGCAGAGATCCTCCACTTGCATACTGGAAACCAGTCTGTGTGTGTTTCACTGTTCAGACCAGTGTGTGTGTGTGTTTCACTGTTCAGACCAGTGTGTGTGTGTGTTTCACTGTTCAGACCAGTGTGTGTGTGTGTGTGTGTGTGTGTGTTTCACTGCTCAGACCAGTGTGTGTGTTGTGGCCACATGAGGAGGAGGTGTGGTGTCAGCGAGTGGTTAGCGTTGTGTTTTATGACTTTGTTTTGGCTCTGGGCCCGATCACACAGTCCCACTGCAGCTGCTCAGACCATTCTGCTGGAAACCATCTTTAATATATATATAACAGCTTTATTTCATACTGTCAGGGGCAACTCTGTGTTTAGTTAACTAGCTAACTTTTATTTATTATGTTTAAAGTAAAGACAAATGTATAAAAAACAGAATGTGACTTAAGAGAGTTGATTCGACCAGAAAGATCCATATCTTTATTTCCATCTGTACTAAATCAAACTCTCTCTCTCTCTCTTTACAGAAGGAGTTTGCGCCCCCCCCTCCGCTCCTCTTCAGGAAGCTGAGCAATCCCGACCTGTCGCCGGCGGCAACGGCTGCTACGAAATCCAAACTGTACCGACAGCTCAGCCAGGACGAGAGTCGGGTCCGACGCAGCAGCATGGCCATGACCGGTAACACGAGCACATGCTACTCACATACGTGTGACTACACACAGAAAGATAAACTGATGGTGTCAGTGTGAAAGTGACAAACCTCAAAATCTACATAGTGTGACTCAGAGGGTTGAGATGTGATTTAAAAAAATTAACATTTGGTTTCTCTGCGCTGACACACAAAATAACACAACTCTAAATACAAACATGTAAATGTAGGATGTAATAATGTTTGACCTCAACATGGTGTGAATGTGTCACGTTGAACCCTCCACACCCTCAGTGGACATGTGTTCATCTTTATCTATGCAGTTACCTGAGGTCACAGCTGCAGAGATCCCCCATGTTCTCAATCCTCAGCCAATCTGCCGGGTCTATAATCTGTCAAGTGGAAATCCAGCCACAGATTAACTGTCATATTTCACCAACCAGAGGTCATGTGATCACACGGACGGGAAACAGCAGCTCAGAAACGAGCGGTTTGTGTTTCTCTGGTTCCATCTTTGTATTTCTTTGAGTTTTAGCTGCAGAGGGAAAGATTCATGTTTATATAAAACATATATCTATATATCTGGATTATGATTCAGATTCACGCGATCCCAGGTGAAGTTGAGTCTCTGGCTCCGGTTGGAATATCAAACTATGACATCATGGGGTCAAGGAAAGAAGTGAAGGAGAATGTGTAAGGAGTTAGGAAACGAGAACCACAGTGTGAAGAAGAATATCTGGATTGTGTCGTGAGACAAGGAGATACGTGTCCTCATCCTTTAGAGAATTCAAGCAGCTCTTATCACGATGGCAGCTGAAATACTTCTGGGTCATTTCACTCTGTTGGGAACCTAAAGAAAAAAGCACGATTCAAACGCACCTCTGTCCCCCCACAGGTAAGCAGTTGCTGCCTCTGTCCAACAGCCTTCATGCCGGGGTGAGTCAGCTGGCCTGGCAGGGCCCGTCTGGAGCCTGCGGAGGGGCAGTAGGTGGAGCTCCTGCAGGAGCAGGGGAGGCCAACAACCTGGTCCGGATGAGGAGTCAGAGCCTGGGACAGTCTGCTCCGTCCCTCACCGGACTGGTCAGTACACAAACACACATTCACACCGACAACAACTCCACCAACTCGACAAGTCATTTCCTCTCATTTACATTTGAACACTTAACTTTCTCAAACAGAGAGTATTCGGGGGTGAGATGTTGTACTGGTGAGTTTTGTGTTTTGGTTCAGTCCAGCACATCATCATCATCATCATCATCATCATCATGGAGGATGAAGATTAAAGCAGAACACGTGGTTTACAGCTCAGACGTTCTTAGGCCTGACGAGAACTTAAACATAAAATAAACACACAGCAACAAGATCTGTGCACAAGAGTGTTTTACCTGCTCCGGGTCAGAAACAGGATGTGGCTCCAGCAAACTACTTGTGTTTGAGTCGCAGTGAGATGTGAGTTGTTGTGCAGTGACACACACAAGCAGTGGATTGTGTAGATTGTGTTGGTGTTTGGCAACTTCTAATTTCAAATTCTTCCAAAAACAAAATCCAATTTCTTAAAACTGTGTGACGCAGTAACACTGATGTGATCCCAGGTGGTTTCTGCAGCGTCACTGTGAACGAGTGTGTCGCTCCATCTGCATCTTTCTGTTAGACTGAACCTCTGCAGCTGAACTGACTGAGGATGACTCAGGCTCACACACACACACACACACACACACACACACACACACACACACACACACACACACACACACACACACACACACACACACACACACACACACACACACACACACACACACACACACACACACACACACACACACACACACACACTCACACCATCACAAAATGCAGCACTGACCTCACGTGACTGAACTGCTGCAGCCTGACTGCAGGTCTTTGTCTCTTAGCTCCACTCTGCCTCCTGCTGGTGGTAGAGGGGAATAGAGTTTAAAGCAGTGACTGTTGCTGCAGTCGTTTCCTGCTCTCATTTAATCTGTAATTAAAATGTGCTCTTCAAATTACTCACCAACAATTTAACAGTGAAGTTTTATATTTTATTTTCAGTTCTACTGGAGTAAAACAATTGTCTTCAGTCCGTTTCACAACGGTTCATCCTGGTGGACGTGAAGGAGGAAAACATGAAGCTTGATATGTATTTGGAAATCATTCAACTCAAAATGTCTATTTAATCCACTAATTTATTAATACATTCCACTTCTTCTTCTGTGAACCAGGGACTTTGGTAAAAACGCTTCAAGCATCAAAACAATTAATCCACATGAGTTCAAAATCTGGATTCTAATCTGGAGTCAGATGTTAAACCAACAGTCACCAGCAGATGGCAGCTGTGTTTAATGTAAAGAGCATCACCTCCTCTGTGTGTGTGTTTGTGTGCGTGTCTCTTTGTGTATTTCATGAGTTCCTTCATGAGTTTGGACTCATTAACTCAATAAAACATAAAAACCTCCACGGACTCGACACATATGATCCATAAATATTGTGTCAGTGTAAAAACATAAACCCGTTTCTCTGCGTCTGTGCTCGAGCTGGTTAACAAACCAGCGTAGCTCAGTTTATTTTGGCGGGTTTGAACGACCATGATTAGTTGTAACTTCCTCTCGGAGGCGAATCGGTCGATGCAGGAAGTTGTGGCCTGGATTTTCAAGCAGAGTTTCTCCAGTTGAGATTATACTGGAAGTTCTGTTTCTCAAGGGCAGGTTTATTAATGTTTTCCTTTTCTCTGCACATTCCCTCCCTCCACCTCTCCGAGCCTCCGTCAGCGGCTCTCATCGTGTTTCTCAGTAAACAGCTTCTCATGCACATCATGTTGCTGCTCAGGGTCTCGGCTGTCAGGGTTTTTACATTTCAGGCCTTCAAGCTCCATCTCATGCTTCAAATTGACTCACATTGGGAGTCAGGAGGAACAGCTGAGCCCCTCGGACCCACCGTCACGTCTCCGCTTCCTGCTCTCACACTCACATTTGAGCAAATACACAGATTTTGTACAGGGAGATTTATACAGGGTCTCTTATTTTATCTTGAAATAATTTTTTGTATTTTTAGTAAAATCTATCGTAGAGTCGAGCCGCAATATCCAGGTCCTGCCGATACTTATATATATATAAGTTGTATAGTAATCACTGTGCCTTAGTAATATACTGATATGATGGTAAAGTAAATATATATATGTTTGTTGGTGTTGATATGACATCACTCAACGCTGCTGTTGTTGGAGGATTAATGATGAAGAACGTCGGTGTCGGGGAATTAAAGGTGTTTCTGTCCACACTGGAAACTAATGGACAGAAAACACCGTCCCTCATGGCCACTGTGTGTCTTTGTGTGAATATTAGATGAAATGAATGGAGCTCGTGCGTGTGTGTGTGTGTGCGTGCGTGTGCGTGTTTCGGTGAAAACATTTGTGAACGTCCAGATGGTGTTTGCCTCTCGACTAATGGACGAGTGTCTGCTCGCTCCTGCCTCCTCGCTCTTCTGTTGAAGTGCATGTGTGCGTTTTCCTCGGGCAACAACCAAGTATCGCCTGGTAACTCCTACAAGTGCCAGCTGTGTGTGTGTCTGTGTGCGTGTGTGTGCGTGCAGCCTTTGTGTTTGCTGTACAATTACAGCTAAGTGCTCTGCACCGGACACACTGAGTATTTCAAGAGAAAGAACATTTCCATTTTTTTGTCTGTTTCCGAGCTGGGCTCTTTCACCGCGAGGCGTCGATCACTGAAGGAGTGAAACCTACAAATAACACACACTCACATTAGCATATTTATGAGCATGTGTGTGGAGGGAAGAAGAAATGAGAGACGGAGCTGCAATAGAGGGAAACCAGGGCTGAGCGTGAAAGTGGAGAACTGCTGTGTTGCTGCAGTCGGTGTGTTTCATGTCAGGTCTCCGTGAAACACAGAGACTGAGATGGTCGAGGATTCACAGGAGTCCTGAAGCAGCAGATCAGACTCAGCTTGTTGTTGTGTTTACCTCTGAAAGGATCCTCTGGTGTTTTCCCACCGAGCAGCAGTCGCTCCACACACTTTGTTCCAGACGTGTGGAGCCTCAGTATTTATGGAGCTGGTCACATTTCAGACGTTCTTTAAACAGGTCATGAGTGGATGTAATTCTATTTGATCTTATCAGTTATTTATTTTACTTCTTCTTTCTCTTTATTCTTCGTCGTCTCTAAATGTTGTTTCACTACTTTTCATCTGAGAAACACAACAATCTGCGGGATCTTCATGGACGAGCATCCAGAGATAATAAAACCTGCAGCTCAGACAGGAGAACGGCGTTGGTGTGCCGACACCAGGCCGCGGTGACGCCAGGCCGCGGTGACGCCAGGCCGCGCTGACGCCAGGCCGCGGTGACGCCAGGCCGCGGTGACCTCACCCTCCGTGCTGCGGTGCTGCAACCGGCTGACACAGCATTTAAATATACATGAGAACATGTTGAATAATTACTGGGCCCTTACCTCAACTCCTCCGCTGTGACGAAGGAGACAACGACGGAGACGACCGGTTTACGGCTGCTTATTTTTTTATATCACAACATTTAGAGATTTATATATACATCGGTCGCACAGAGTCATTTCTAGAGTCACGACAACTTAGTCATCTGGATCGCCCCCTGGTGGCTGGCTGCAGTACGACGTTAAAAAAAACTGCCTGTATCTCGGATATTGTAGCTTGATTTTTGTATAGCAGGAGGAAGTGGAGATGTGTCATACATCTTCATTTAAAGTCTAGTTGGAGACATTAAATGATATCGTCTGTGATAATTGGTTCCAGTTGTTTCAGTCAGTTTTTAATTCTGGAGGAAACTGATCCAAATGAAACCTTTTATTTCTCCGGGTTTAAGACGGTTAAGTTTTCTGAGGTCGGATGAAACCGAGGTGGTGACTCATGTTGAAGGTTGGACTCACTCAGAGGACACGGTGTACAGAACAAAGTGTGTGTGTGTTTTGTTCAGCTTCTCTCCTTCCTGCCGACATGATGTCTCCCATGCTGCTTATTTACATATTACACACACACACACACACACACACACACACACACACACACACACACACACACCATCTTGCTGCAGGCTGTCAGTTGTCCTTGTCATCAGATGATTCATTGCTAAAGGAGGAAACTGTTCTGTTCTGACTTCACCTGCTGAGAGACTCACACTCACACACACACACACACTACACTCTATATATACATGTGTACACACACACACACACCCTGCTGTTCGATGTATCTTGCTTCAGAAGTCATTTGAGAACTATAAAAAGCTTTTATTAATATCATTATTGTTAGTTTTATTTAAATTAACCTGAAACCTGCATCTTGATTTAAAGCGTGTGATGGTTGAGTGACTGAATCTGGAGACTGGAGAACGTTTATCTCCAGTATTCATCAGGAAACTATTAAAATATGAGAGTTTGTTGGATTTGTTACTGCAGCAGCTCCTCTGGTTCAGGAAGCAGAGGATCATGGGTAATATCCAGCGTTCAGTGTTGATTTAACAAAAACAGCCGAATTCTCCAGAACTTTAAACGGTGTCTTAAAATGAAATAGATTTAAATGTAGGAATTCTTTTAATTGACGTTGCGATCTATTTGAGCAAATAGGAGCTTGAAGACGTCCAGAGACGGACGTCGGCTTAAATCAGTTTGTGTGTGGACTCGGCTGTCGTCATAATGAAATCTGTTCGTTTCAATCCGAGCCAGATCTCTGTATCTTCTCCAGTGCAGCTTGCAGACATGCCTGGTCTGTGATTGTCGCTAAGCTCCCTCCGTCCTTCATGCTTCAGATTAAGGTAGAGAGCGTGTGTCGAATCCATTAATCTATGAAACAGAGAAACCTCTTCCCCACGTGGATGATGAGACATTTCACTTTCTTATATAATCTCCTGAGTCAGAAGACGAGGCTTCAAGAATTCATAAACATGTCTACCTAAAATGACCTGAAGTCGACGTGTGCTCCATCCAAACCTTCTGTTCTCTTCATGTTCTCTTCTGCTCTTAATTCTTTATTTCAATTTCTTGGTATCTGCGTATTGTTGCTGCCATTTTTCTTAATTCCCACTGTGGATCTGTCGTCGTCTCCCCGTCCACACGGCCCTCTCTTTCTTTCCTTTTCTCTTTGCTTTCATGTCCTGATCCTCTTTACGTTGACGAACGAGAGGCTTAAACTGAAGACGAGTCACTTGTCGTGTTGACGGAGGAAAGAGCCGAGTGGCTGAGGTTCAGGTGAGAGACGAGTCTGCTCGGCTCCACGCGACTGCAGCGTCCTCGTTTGAACTTCTGCTCCTCGGAGAGCGACGCAGCAGCGTTTTACTAATGAGCGACTTCACCTCAGAATAATCAGTTTTCACTTTGTGTGTTCTCACTGGTTTAATCTTTGAGGAGAAGTCAGGGTAATAGTATTCATATAATCTGGCTCCTTATCATAACATAACTCTTACACTTGCTATTCGTTAACGTTCGATGTCTTTATGTGGCCACTGGTTGCCCAGCCCAGTGTTTTGGGACTTTTCCCGTCGGCCTCTTTCCAGATGACGCAAACAGTGACTGTGACATCCTCAGGGATTGGGACTGGTTTCTCTCGGCCGTCCTGATGAGCTCAGCTCCGGTTTCTCCGGTGATGCTGCACTGAAGCACGAAATATAAGGAGGAATGCTTCCTTGAGGAACTCCGGCATCGGTATGAAGTGTGTGTGTCAGTAAATCACGTAAACTAACAAGAACGTTATTAAAGGAAAGAATAAAACCAAGCAAACACTTCACCAGAGAGACAGCTGTTTGTTTTGAAGGTGTGAAGATGAGAATGAAGGACAGACACTTGAATTGTGACATTGACTGACACATTTCTGTTCACGTCACCATCGTAGTTTCTTCTTCGTGACTTCAACACTGTGAGAACTGGATCTACAAAATACATTATACACTATTGACAGTGAAGCCACGATACTCACAAGAATGGAAATGAGCAGGGTTTGTTTTGTTTCACTGTCAAATGTGAAGGGCAGAGTCGAAGCCGGGAGCGTCTCAGGTTCTGTCTCACACCTCAGCAGACGAGAGATTCGACAACTGCAGCGGAGCATCCCGTGATGAGATGGAAAATGTTATGCAGGAGGGGGGGGTGAGGGGAAAAGAGCAACGCTGTGATGGACAGAATAAATAAATCAAGCCACAGTGTAATAACAGAGGGGGTGGAGGAGGTGAGCGGGGGGTGGAGGGGAGATGGATGGATTAGAGATGGAGGTGAAGCGAGGAGTCCTGTCTGGCCTTGTGCGCCTCCTGTCTCCTCCGTCAGATGATGGAAGCAGGAGGAAAAACATTCACGGTTAAATGGAGGAAAAACACGCTAACATGTTTTTCTTGCATATTTTAAGCTGTAAGACGTTTGACACAAGTATTTTCTGCTTCACTTTAAACAGCAGCCTGTGGTTGTATGTTTGGATCCAGTGCAACATTTCTTTAAAATACTGGATTAGCATAAGACTGTGGCTGCAGGTTCTTAAAAAGTCTTCAAATATCTGATCGTGTTTTCACCGGAGGACGTGCATGTGTGAACCCAAATGTCCGAGTGAGAATTATATGTTTACTTGGAACACGAATATTTTTACTTTTACTGTGAGTCTTAAATTGAATTAGTTGTAGCCTCCTCCTCCTAAGATGAGCCTTAATATGACTTGTTCTGTTGGGTCAGTTTATGTGAGATGCTGTTGGGTCACATGCAGAACAGGAACTTGTTGGTGTAGCTTGTGTAGCTGGTATTGTGTAGATGGAGCAGCTAATCCAGTCTGTGTGCAGGAGGCGGGACATGACGTATAAACTCTGCTGTGGAAAGATCAGTGTTGTTGTTTACAGCTCATCCACACCGGCGTCGGCCCTCATCACCAGAAGCTCTGGAACCTCCTCGTGTTTCCAAGTTGACGTCTTCGTCTTCTACGTGTACGGCTCCTCTTCTTCATCCTGAGATGTTTGTGTTCTTCCAGTTTCACGTCCGTCACGTGTTAGAAACCTCATCAACACGTCCACTCGCTCTCTGGGAAGCTTCCACACATTGTCCTGCTGTCTCCTCACATGGACATTTTACCAGGAGGCTGCAGGAGAAGGTCCAGAAAATGTCCAGAGACACTGACTCAGACGTTTGTTCTCACATGCGGCCGCTTTGGAAAATTCCCGCAGAATTTCTGGTGCATGTCTGAAAGCAGCTTTATTAAAGGCTGTATGTCTCACTAAGTGCTGACGTGTGCCCTGTTGCACCTTATCCACCTGAACCCGTGTGCCGAGGGCATTTTGACTAAAGTTTGCACTGAGTCTATTAGTGAGAAATCAGTGTGATCAATCGCTGGTGTAAAAAAGTTTATCGGGAACTTTTTACTGCAGCGTATTTTCAACTTTCAAACTTCTGTCCGTGCAGAGTGGAAGCAGCTATAAAACCTCATTTTCTCTTTTATGATCTTACTTCTAATGTCGTCCTTAATTACAAGATTTAAATGGGCTACTAAATAATTGAAGCATGTGACGGGTCTCACATTATAGCAGCTCTTTAAGCTCCACACCAGGGGGTCCAGGGGATTGATTTCATAACAAACACTTCCATTTGGCAGAATCAAGCTCTGTGCCCCGTTAACGCCGCCGCCCCGGGCTCTGTCTGCCGCTCCTCATTCGTCATCGCTGCAACCTTTACGATCTCTGCTCACGGGGACGGGCTTTAATTGGGTGAAGATGTGAGGAGAGAGTTCAACAGAGGCCCTCAAGTCACTGGTCAGCTGCTGCGGGACCTGTGATCACCACTGGTCCTCACCTGCCTCTCGTATTCATTCATCTTCTCCACTTACATGATCCTTCTCTTCAACTGCATCAACTGTTTTCTTGGTCTTTAGCTCATTGACTCTCTTCTCACTTTCACCTCCTACCTTATTAGCAGCAAAGGGCTGTTGAGTCTCCAGCCAGAGAAGTTGAGCTTCCGATGGATGGACACGTGTGTGTCTCTGTGTGCGTGTGCGTTCGTCCATGTTTATGAAATATTAACCTGACTCCAGATCTGCAGACATTCCACGACTTTGCAGCTAATAGGAAAGATTGTGCGTTCAATTTCTCTCTGTTGCTTTGTCTGCGTTTGACTTGTTGCCTCCTGCCTTCGTGTGACATTCAGCCACAGAGAAGAGACACACAAACACACACAAACACACAAACACACACGTTCTCATGCAAAATGTCACCTCCCGTGGCGAGCAGCAATTAGGGACAGACCATGGAAAGTGTGTGCATGCGATCAGTGCACAGTTCAAACAGAGGAAACAAAGCACAACATCAGCAAATCATTTCTCTGCAGTAATTAGCCGACATGAAGAGGTTTTGTTTCCAGACGTTCTTCACGGCTCGGAGGAGGAAGAAACGTCTTTCAAGTGGAAATTAAACTTATTCTATTTTCTCTTCCCTCTGAATTTTGAAGTTTAGAATAGATCTATTATTTATACGCTGGTTTTTGGTTGAGAATTCATATTGTTGAAAGTCTTACTCCTTTTATGTATCAGAGCAGAATATGAAATGGAAAGTCGACTTCTGTCTTTCTCTCTGTCTCATTCTGTCTGTCTCGTTCAGCCTCTGGATCCTGTCTGTCTTCACGTCTCTATCTTGACTCTGAACCATTGAATCAGTCGGTGAAGAGGTTGTGTCTATTTTAAGGTATCAGTGCTCTTAACTTCCCACTAAGCTGAACCAGACCCTCAGGAGACAGCCTCGGTGAAATGGATCCGCTCCTCCACGGCCGTTTGATTCCTCCTGCTTGTTGTGAATATCTGGAGATGAGACAGTTTGGGGAAGTGAACTTTTTCACTACAGATGGAAGAAACTTTGTGTGTGTGTGTGTGTGTGTGTGTGTGTGTGTGTGTGTGTGTGTGTGTGTGTGTGTGTGTGTGTGTGTGTGTGTGTGTGTGTGTGTGTGTGTGTGTGTGTGTGTGTGTGTGTGTGTGTGTGTGTGTGTGTGGATGCCTATGTTTTGATGTCATGACCACTTCAGATGCCACAGTGTTAGCAGCTAATCTGACACCCCTTTACAAAGCCAGGTGAAGCGAGAGCAAAGGCCGACATCGCCTACATGCGCTGGAAGCTGTTGACCAATCAGAGCAGACTGTGCTTTATCAGGCGGGGGGGGCCTTAAAGAGACAGGAGCTGAAACCAAGTGTTTGAGACAGAGGCTGAACAGAGGAGCTGCAGCGATGGAAAGTGATGGAGGAGCCAGTTTGTCTTTTTATTGATGTCTTCTGACAGTTGAGCAGAGCGAACGTACTGTATGTTAAACATGAGGTGGTTTTCTCTGGGTTATTTGAGGTTGAGGAACAGGAGACACACACACACTGTCCTCGTCCCCTTGGCAACTATCACAAGTTCAGAGATGTTGTGGATGTCTCGCTGTGAGATGATTCACTCACCTCTTTCCTCCTGTTGTGTTCAGCTCTGACTGAGTCTCCTGTGCAGATCCAAGGCTTCATCCTGCCCGGCTGCTTGTCTTCATTCACTTGGGGGTGTTGTGCTCAACAAGACGAGCTTAGCTTCACCCTGAAGAATCACTAGGTGTGTGTCTGTGTGTGTCTTTGTGTGTCTGTGTGTGTCCTGTGAGAAGTAACTCAGGTTTTTTTTGCTCTCATGCTGCAGATAAAAGCAGTGGAGATAAAATGTGTCTCTGGATCCCCACAGGCCTCTGTTCACTCCAACTGCAAACCAGAAGAGGGAGTACACATGTACACACACACACACACACACACACACACACACACACACACACACACACACACACACACACACACACACACTGTTGTTTCGAGTTTCATTTCGTTGCAACATTTTAGTTTGCGGTTTCCAACCAACCTCACCTGGATGAGTAACGTGTCGTAGTCCGACAGCAGCCATGATGGATCTCTAAGGTTCTATTATCAGATGAGATATTCAGCTCAATTACATGATGAGATGTTCGGTCTGTGAAATGTCAGAAAGTAGTGGAGTGGAAAACGGTTTCCTCCTAAAGTCAGAAGATATTCACTCCGTCTCCTTTGAGTCGGAGGTGAGAAGCTGAGACATGAGAATATTTGTCACATTTTCTTGATTTATCCACTGAAACAATTTATCGATTCATAAAAATGTCGTTGGTTAATGTTCTCTTGATGAAATAATCTATGAATCAACGGTGTCGAGTCTTCGCCGTACGTGTGACGGCCTGAGCTGATTGTTAATTACCTGAACAATTATTATGAATCATGACTGGTTGTACTTTATAGCTGTAACATTAACTTCCACTGTGAAGTTCAAATATGATATATAGACCACAACATCCAGTCTGTGGCCGACGTGGTGCAGTGCTCTCAGAGCCCTGTGGTGGGGGCAGTCTGGTAATGTCCCGTTAGCTAGAAGGCTAATGTTAACACACCCGGACCAATAATGACTTTCTGTCCAAATAATCTCTAACCACTATTCCTTGACCCGATGGAATACGTCACAGGTCAAGGAAAGATGTGAAGGAGAAGCCGCAAGGAGTTAGGAAAGGTGCGTTTAAATAAATACCTACTTTAATTATAGCAGAAGATACGGACAAAATGTACAGTTCTCTGTGCTGTTATAATATTAATATTATATATAATAATAAAGATTAAAAACAGAATGACACATCCAGAGAAAAGATGTTTTCAGTTTATACAGAGGAACCAGAGATGAACAAACACACACAGACACACACACACACTTACAAAAGACACACTTCTTATTGATTTCACACAAATTCTGTCCTTCAACCTGGACTCACTCAGACAGCTCTCAGTGGTCTGTTTTATTCATTGGACTGTGTAGGACACACACACACACACACACACACACACACACACACACCCCCCCACTGTGCGTCTCGGATAAGCGGCCCTGGCACTGTGGCTGAGCCATTGATTGACAGGTGGAATGATTGTGTGCAGGGATTGATTAGTGAGGTCTAGTGAGGCGGAACTTCCTCCTGTCATTCAATCAAAACAGGAAACTGAACATGTCTGATGTAGTTTCATTGGCTTTAACCATCGTGTGTGTGTGTGTGTGTGTGTGTGTGTGTGTGTGTGTGTGTGTGTGTGTGTGTGTGTGTGTGTGTGTGTGTGTGTGTGTGTGTGTGTGTGTGTGTGTGTGTTGTCTAACAGGCCGACAAACAAAACTGATTGAAGGTGAAAGGTTTGATTTGCATCAGATCAATAACTGAGTGGTCGTGTGGACGAAATATATTTTTAAAAGCGGAATAACTGTAGTAAAATAGTCCAAAATGCGAGTGGGGGGTGCTCCTGCAGTAACTCAGTGAGGAGACCTGAGCCTCCTGCTCTGCCTCTGGTTAGTTAACCTGCAGAAACACGTGTGTTGCTGCTTCTGTGTGAAGTTTTAATGACTCATTATTTTTCTTTATTTGTTTCTAAAAAGAGAAAAAGAGATTTAGAGATTTACCGAAGGTGGAAACTGTAGATTCTGGGTTTTGTGAGGAAGGAGCTCGTATTTCTTTTCTCAGCAGTACTTCTCTTTGTTTATTGTTAGTGGAACAACTGTCGTCTCGGAACAGAAAAGAAAATAACTATTTAGTAAATGTTTGAAAGGTTTGAAGAGCTCACTTTGTTTTGTAAGACGCCAAAAACTCTTACAAAGTTTATTCTCATGGTAAAAGACCAGTGAATCGTGTGTTTACTTTATTGACTCATTAATGACTTAAAATGTAAATCATTGTTCATTATTACTCAATTACATTCTATATCGTAAGAGTTTGATTACAACATCTTAGGAAATTATTATATCGTTCATATCAATATCTGACAATCATTGTCAAATCAGGTTGATTTTCTCTACTGGGAGAAAGTTAAAGAGACAACACAGTTAATTGTGATTTAAAATGTTTCTCTATGTCTAGAAACATTTAATTAATCTGAGGTCAAACAAATATTAATCCTCCTCTTTGGAAATTCATCAATATCTCAACATGGATTCAATTATTGTTTCATTTGTGTTAATTTTATCGTCCGAGTATGAACACAAGTAAACACTGTGTGTGTGTGTGTGTGTGTCTGTGTGTGTGTGTGTGTGTGTGTGTGAGTGAGAGAGAGAGAGAGAGTGTGTGAGCACGTGTGCGGTGAGCTGAAACACACACAAACACACACCAAGAGGATTATTGATTACAGCTCAGTAACTTATTTGGAAACCAGCTTTACTTAGTTTTATTAGCTCCTTCTAAACACACACACACACACACACGTGCATGCACACAAATGAATGGTTGTTAATTAGCAGAGTGAGCTATTGCCTCTCTAATGGAGCGGGGCAGGGTCGTTCTGTGTTGCAGTGATGTATGGTGTTTGGTCTGAGCCGACCCACAAGTGTCCTCTGGTCCAAATCCTAATGCCCGACATCAATCACACTAACAGGGTTACAGCACTTGCACACACTCCACGGCCTCGGTTTCCTCCTGCGCCCTCCTCTTTGTCTTTCTCTCTTTGGTCGGTCGTCCTCCATGAACCCTGTCGTTCACGTCGATCCACCCGAGGCCTTCAGACGCCCTGACTGCAGCCCTGCTGTCCAGATGTGGCTCAGCAGATGCAGCAGATACGTGATCTCTATCGAACACATTAGTTTGGAAGAAGATCCGGTTACTGCGTCTTTTTCTCCCTCTTCCTCCCTCTTCCTCCCCCTCTCTGTAAATGTAGGTTTTATGTTGCCATCCATCCATCACACTGCAAATGTATTGATCTGTACTTAAGGCTTCAATTATGAGAAGGAGACACTCGCTCCTGTGTGCGTGTGCGTGCGTGCGTGCGTAGCAAGTTGGTTTGGACTTGTGGATGCGTTTGTCTGATGCTCGTCCAAAGCATCAGATGAAGACAGATCCTGATTCAGGCTGCAGAGGTTGATACCAGGTGTAAAATAAGGTCACACAAAGAGAAGCGACTCCTTCTCAGCTTGTTTTCATGTTCCACTCTGAGCGGATGCTTCCTGCCCAAACTCGCCCTCGCAGCAGACGCCACACGCCGTCCTGAATCCTCAAGTAGATCTAAAGGACACTTGGAGGACACTGAGTCTCCTGGCTTTAAAAGAACATCTTGTGGTGTCTCGGGCAGCTGCAGAATAAAGATGCTGCAGCTTGAGGTTTAGTTCTGTTACAGATGTGTTACAAAAGGCAAATTTCTTTCTAGTTTTGTTCCTAAATGTATTAAAGTGTTAGTGAGACCTTCTGAGCCCAGATGCTCCGTCCACCTGACAGATGCTGATCACACTGCAGGATTACTGCACAGATGCCGGTCACAATAAAAGACAACGACAAGATGTCAATTGTTGTGAAACGTCCTGATGCCACAGATGTCGTTAACCACCAGGGAGCATCGGTGTTTCCAAAACTCCGTGTGAGGAGATGTGTTGCACTTCAGAGTGATAACAGTGAACATGCTGTGAAAACTGACCTCTGACCCTCAAGTTGCAGACGGAAATGTCCTGGACAAGTAGTTTAGTTCATTGAATGCTGAAAGTCCAGAGGATTCACTGAGCTGTAGTGTGCATGTTGTGTTTGTATCTGTATCTAAGAGAGTTGTGTTGTGCCTGAACCACAGCTACACTGTGCTGATGTTGTGTTGTCACTGTAACTCGTTCAGTGTGTGTTGTCTCCCTGGAGTTTTCCCTTCAGCATCAATCCCCACTTCTCCTCATCAATAGTGACCTACAGTCAAGTATATGTGGATCAGTTCCAAGCATTCAAGGACAACCTGAGTTACAGAGTCACCAGAGTAAAGTGTACCAGGAAGTATTCAGGTTCAACACACAGGCTTATTTCAATTCAGGGCCCATTTATGCTCCATTTTAGCTGATAGCCACGTATGCTGACATGTGATTGGCTCTTCAATCCTACGTATGCTGACATGTGATTGGCCTTATCTCCGCACTCATCCATCCTACGGATAGAGACGAGATGGTTGTCTCTCCGAGCAGCGGAGACGATGCAGATCACAACATCAGGGCTAAAAACTCCAACTTCAGATTCAGCCTGAAGTTGGACTCGAGTATTTCTGTGTGTTTGTTAGTTGTGTTTGTCTTGTGCATTTTTATTCAGCTGAAAAACAAGAAAACTCCAAAACTGAAGGTTAAGATTAAAAAGCCATACAAACCATAATTTTACACCTTCTGCTGTTTCCATTTAGTTTAAACTGTATTTGTTACAATAGAAAACCTTGAATCGTCGGCCAGGTTCAGACACTGCAGAACATAAATCAATTAAAATGTTCCTTTGCCTGCAATTCAAAGAGTATTCAATGCTCTTTGTCTGTTTTCCTCACTCGCTTCTTTCCTAAAAACATTTTTCATCATTCACCAGCAGCTTTTGTTGGCTTCACAAGCCACAAAGTATAAATAGAGGGTGAAAATATAAAGTGTAAGCCTCAAACAAATGTGTGCTTTGGCAGCTGGATGGCAAACTCCATTAAGTCTCTCATTAGACTTTGATTAGGACCAGAGACGTTTCTAAAGGTTTTTTAATGAAACTGGATTCTTCACAGAGAGCGTCGGCGACAAAGAGAAATAATGATCAGAAATGAAAGATGCTTTGGCAGCAGCAGGAACGTGGCGGCCAACAGTTTGGATTTTGAGAGAGTGGAGTCGTCTCCTCGGAGGCTCGTCTGGACGTGAACTGACGGGTTGGTCTGATTCTCAGCTGTTCTCACAGGATCATGTTCACAGAGTAAAGAATGAAGTGCAGAGCAGAGCGATTGTTCCTGAGCAGGTCGTTCGTGCTGTTTGTTCCTTGAACCCACTGAGGGAAATGAATCCATTGATTGAGCTCATCGATACGAAGCTCTGCTCCAGGCTGAGTCCTCGCTCCTCAAGTCAAGACTCTACGAAACCTTTGGACTGAAGCGTCACAGCTCTGATTCATTTCACGTTTTCACCTCTGTCCGTTTGTTTTGTTGTCTGGTTTGTTCGTAAGCAAGAGTATACAAAAAAAGATTTCCACAGAACTCGGTAGAACAATCTGCTGTGGGTCAGGGAAGAATCCATTAAGGTTCGGTGTGGATCTGGATTCGGGGTGAATCCAGGAGTTGTGGTGCAGCTTGAATGAATCTAAGGGTCTGTTGGGCCTCGGTGGAGGAATGTGCTCTTCTGACTGAGGGTTGAGTTTTGGTTGGTTTGTTAGTTTGTCTCCGGGATTACGCAAAAACCACTGAATGTATTTCTATGGAATACTAGACTCTGATTGGCTAGAGGCTGGGTTCAGTTTCTGCTTATTATTCCAAGGTTGACGAAGATGTTGAACTTTATATTTAAGAGCATAAAGGACTAAAGAAAACCGGATTCACACGTTTCTGCTGTAAACACAACATGGTTTAAAGCTGTAATGTTATTTGCCACTAGGAGGCAGTTGAACAGACACATCACAATATTTGACATCGTCATTAGGTTTTCATGTGATTAGTCGTCTAAACGGTTAAAATGGTTGAAACTTTGTTCTTTAAGAAGTTGACAGTGGATTTATCGGAGTGAGTCAGTGGCTGGAAACACTTAGAGTCAACCGGAGTCAACCGGACAGGAAGCGTTTCACAAAACCAAAAAACTGAGAAAGAAAAGACCTGCAAATAACATAATGAACAGTGTGTGTCAGTCAGATCCTCAGACTCCTGTGTGTTCGTAGTTAAACACAAACCGACGTCACCTGACTCGCATGGACGCGCAGACACTGAAACCCGGTCCTGCTCTGTTGAGGATGAGCTAATCCAGTTTTGACCGTATCTGCCATCTCTGATGACGGAGAGGAAATTCAATTGTCTTTCCATCTGGCACACGCCCTCCTCCTCCTCCTCCTCCTCCTCCTCCTCCTCCTTGTCTCTATCTGTGTTGTTTCAAATCTCTCTCCTCGACGTTTCCTCTTCGTGTCTGTTAGTCACAGAAAATCATCCTTCTGAAAACCTGCGTTCCGTTTGCACTCGGATTTCTCTGTTTACTCTCAGTGTTGTTTGACGGCCACATCTCCCATTTACAGCGAGTACAAGGTCTGATGGTGTGAGATGTGTGAAACGTTAGACAACGCTGATCCCTGAGAGCACGGCACTGTTTTTACAGTTGTTTATATCATGAAAACATTATAATGTCAAAGTAGATATTTTTTAAGACTCACAGTCTCACAGAATCAGTGCATCTTGCATCAACCTGCATTATGTCGATCGCTCTCTAGCTGTGTTGCCAGAAGTCAAGGCCACGCTTGAGCTCGATTCTTCTCAGAGAAGTGAAGTGATAGGTTTCTCCAGGTTTTTAGTCCCGTGTGAGTGAAGCAGCTGTGGTTTGACTCACGTCTCTTCATGAAGCTGTGAAACTTTCTGGACTCGCTCTAAATGTAGGTTCCTTCAGTGGTTCAGCCACAGACGGGGGGGGGGTCGAGGTCTGTGGATTCTCTCACAGTTTGTGGTCAGCTGCAGATCTGTTGTCATTGAAGAGTCAGTTTCATGATACAAAGACAAACAGCCTCATCTTGTTTTACGTTACTTTATCTTCTCCGATGTTGAACTCAAAATATTTACACACGTTCTCTGATGCCCCCCCCCCGCGTTTGAAGGAATGTTTGAATTTCAAGTGAAAAGTGACAGAACTGCTCTCCCATTGGTCCGTGCATAAAGCATTTGTCTGTTTCCAGTCCGTCCGTCAGGCTCTCTCTGCTCTGTCGATCCTCGCGTGTTCCCCGGATCTGTGAAATGAAGCTTTCTGTTTGTGCTGAGGAAGGAACGAGGACAGAAAGACAACAACAACAGTCCGTCTGTCCGTCCGTCCGTCCGCTGGAACTCAAACAGCTTTGTTTGTTGTTGCCACTGAAAAGTCTCCAGTGTGACTCGACTGACCGGACGATAAGCACCAACAACACAGACGTGCTTTGACCAGGAGCAACAGTGTCGCCAGCAAGGTTTTGAACTAAGTCTGAACCCTGCGGTGGCACACACACACACACACACACACACACACACACACACGCACACACACACACACACACACACACACACACACCACACACACACACACACCACACACACACACACACACACACACGCACACTTTAGCAGTGTGAACTTCTCGAGCCGCTGGTTAAACAGCAAATCCAACACACGTTGTACAGATCAGCTCAAGCAGCGGAGAGAAGATCTGACTTTGGCCGGAAGCTGATAAAACAGCCTCCAGCTGCAGCAGCCGTTTTAAGAGGTGTGTGTGTGTGTGTGTGTGTGTGTGTGTGTGTGTGTGTGTGTTGAGAAGAGCTTGCTTTCCCAATCATCCTCTTTCCTCTGATAGTAGAAACAGTGAAACGTGTGATAACAGCTTCTTCTCAGTGGTCAGACACAGAAGAGACACTTGTGTATTTACATCCAGGTTTCTGGCCAAAAATGAGAAGTTTGATATTTGATTATTTTAGCTGCTGCTCAATAAAACAGACCTCAGACGTCAGTGACCCTGAGATCAGATGTAAAATGAAAAGAGCTTTTTAAACCCTGCAGACCTCAGGACTTAGTTGAATATCACTTTCGCTTCAGGACATATTTACATTCAGAAGCATATTTACATTCAGAAGCAGTTGAGGATGAGGAGGAGAAGCGAGACAGGACATTTATCAGTCCTCTCTCTGTCCTCTGTTTGTCTCTCTATCCTCTTTTCTTGTCTGTTCCTCATCTCTCCCCCTCTTGTTCTCTTTTATCCGTCCTCTCTCCCATCACTGTGTGAAGCTCGTCCAGGCTGACTCAGCATTTTCTTATCACCCCCTTCCTCCGATGGGGAAAAGCTTTATGCAACGCTGTGTCCTTTTCTTTCCCTCCTTTCTCCTTCCTCTCATCTATTATTCCCCCCCTCTCCCTCTTCTTCAGCTTTGAACTCATCTGAGCTTCATCACAGACTCGATATCCACGATACTGAAAATGGGAGCACATTCGTTCACATGGCTTTTAGCAGCAGAGCCTGAGGGTTTGTTTGGGGGGGGGGGATCTGTGATGAGACGTCTTTTAAAGAGACAAATCAGAAGATTAGAAAAGTGAGCAGAGGCTTGGAACAGGTTGCTCTCAGTAAATATGTTTGGGATTGAATTTCTCCTGCCAGCCACTTAATAAACATATCTGAGTGACCCCATGAGCATAAAGCAGGAGATCCTGACTCCTATAGGACGCTTCTGACAGCTTCTAAGATATCTCAGGATGAGGAAGCAGTGCTGTTCAAGTAGAAGACATAGATGAAGACATCAAGCGAGACGTGAACTTCATACATCACATCCTGTCTCCGCCTGCTGCTCCGCCCCTCAACTGAACCACCTGGAGATTTCTGTATTTGTTGTGAATGCGTCTGAGCGGAGAATCTCCTGTTGTGTTGTTCATATTTAAAAGACAAACTCTGAAAGTCCGGAGCCAACTGTGCGAACATCCTCCGGAGTTCATGTCTGAAAATGTCTATAAATAATAAGACAGAAAGCTGTGAAATGTTGTTTTTAGCATCTGGATGTTTGAGTGTTTGGTGGATCCGGTGATTCTTTGTCAAACTCCTCTCATCTTACGTTTGGAGGAAAGAATCTAACGTCTGCGTTTGCTCCTGTTTTCTCAAAATGGAGATTTTCTTGCACTAGCCCCTCCCATAGCCACCGTGCTACTGCTAGCTTTTTCACTTCATTCAGTGGAAATGCACGGAACTGGTTTTGGAACAGGCACTGGTTTGTTATGGCGTCGGTGGAAAGGATGTTTAAGAATTCACAGATTTTCCACTGTACAGAAATCAATGGTTCACTCAAACTAACTCAGTTGACCTAGTTTAGATTTTACCAGCAGTGTGAAATCTTCCATAATAATTACAAATTCCCACGACGCTGCTTCTTACATCGGTATTAAAATCTCTTCCTCCTCCACTTCTGCACAAACCGGCTTCATTAAGGTGAGCAGAGCAGCCATTACTGCCTGCCTGGATGATAAAGGAGCGTCATGCTGAGAGGAGGCAGCGAGGCTGGGAACTGCTTTTCAAGGTTTGAGATTACGTGAGGTCAAAGCTCTTTCTAGTGTGTCTGTGTGTGTGTCTGTGTGTGTCTGTGTGTGTGTCTGTGTTTAATAGAGACGCTCATTTCGCCCCTCCTGAAAATCCTTCCTCTTCTGTCACGGACGGACTTGGAGAACACGGCCGTCCCATCAAAGCTCTGTAACAAACACCGTCATGTTTAATTTAATCAGCCTCTCCTGTGTGAGGAGGCTGACGCACACATCCAAACACCGCGTCAGCACAATATGCAGACAGAGCAGCACGCAACCTGTCAGCATTATGCACACACACACAGACACACACAGACACACACAGACACAGCTGCATTCTCACCACTCGGGCCTCATGTTTTTCATTCTCACTGGATTGTAGCTCAGGGTCTTGTTGCCGTGTTTCCTCCTCTTTTCGTTTTCTCACCACTTCTGTCTTGGTCTTTGTGGATAAACTTGGCCTCGATCAGTCGTGTGTTTCTGTGGCCGCCGCTGCCTCTGCTCGCACTTCTATTGTCACCAGTGTAATTCTCTGAGCTGAATGATCAGCCGGCCGGTGTCCAGCTCATCAAGCTGATGAATGAAGTGACACAAACAGGAGCTCTTTATCTCCTCTTTAATTACACAACCGAGATGACGAGCTCGTCTGGCACGATGCAGCCTATTCATGTCCTCTTCCTCTGTGTGGGTTCGCATGTGCAACTAGGCCAGGAACTGTCTGCAGCGAGCTGGCGTGCATGTGAGCGTGCACGTCTGTGTTTGGGGTCTAGGTCAATGGTCTCCAATGAACTAACCAAGCTGTAAATAACAGGTGGGCTCCATAAAGAATGTTTACAACCCTCAGAGGACGTAGAGCCGCACAGAAAAATAATAAAGGGTCACATACTAATTCTTCATCTATATTCATACAGGTTTCAAATGAATATCCCCACTGTCACTAAAAACACCCAGGTCAATACTCGTACACATGGACTGCAGCTGCAATGTAGATCACACATTTTAACTAGAGTGTCACTCAGTAGAGCACAAACCTCCACCGAGGGCCGACAGGCTAATTGGATGTAAAGTCCACCCGCTCACTCACAGTGAGTGGGTGGACTTTACATCCCATAAACACGTCCGATGTCATCACGATCCATGACGTCGTGAAACAGAAACAGGCTCAGATCTCATATGTTAAAGAAAAATACTTAAATAGTGATTTATATTCTTCTATTGATCAGCTGGTCAGTTCGTCTCTTTCAAAGTGCTTCTGCAGATTCAAGTTCAGATTAAAATAATGAGCACGTAAATCCTCAAAGGAGAAAATTAATAAAACATTCAGTTTATTGGAGGAAATATGTAAACACAGCAAAGAGCTGCTGTATTAGGGCTCGTCAAGTTTTACGAGTTCCCAGTTTCATGTGATATAATTGTTATAATGAAGTTCGTTTCCAGCAAAGCTGCAGGAACACTGAAGACTGGAGCTGGAGATTTGTTGAGGCTCATTGAAACATTCAAAGGCTGAAATGTCATTTGCAGAAATAACAAGTTGTCAATGCAATTAATTGTTATTTAAATGTTTTATTATATATCTCTAGATTATTTATCCTCTAAAAGAGATGCCTGCGTTTCAGATGATGTAACCGTCTCTTTACGTCGGTTTGGTTGTTAAGTAATACAGGGCAGCAGAGAGTTTCTTATACATACATATCTTATATGTGTCTTATTAATGTTTCTTACCAGAGACACTCAGACTGTATCATTTCAGTTCGGCTGACCCGGTCTACGCAGCCGATGAAGGATGCAGCTGACACATATAAGATGTATATATATATATATATGTGTATATGGGAAATAAGTGAAATGAAATGCTGCTCTTGGCTCTTCATCATCGATGGGGACAGTCGGGGCCACAGCTTTTATTAACCTCCAACACTGCAGAGGCATAAACCCGAGCAGGACCAAGCTGCTGCTTTAATTAGCCAGACAGAGAGCAGAGGAAAACACAGCTCCACCTCTCGTTTCTCTCCCTCGTTCATCATCCCTTTGCTTTCCTTCTCCTCCGCTCTCCGCTCTCTGCTGGGCAGCTTGTGTTTCTACTGTATCTGTAGCTTCAGGTAAGAGTAACACCACCCTGCTGCTCCTCTGTTCAGGGACTGGCCATCATGACCTGCATGTGTTCAACTGCTGAAAGAGAAACTGTGCACAGACGAATGCAGAGATACTTTCTAGTTCCTCAGCACTGGCTCAAAATAAGATCATTTTATCATCACATACGAATGAAGATGACGAAGCAGAAGTTCAATTTTCAGCAAACACAATCATGGAAGAAAAGAGAACCACTTTTGGGGATTATTTTGGTTCCTAACCAAGTTGCAGCCGTGAAGTCAAACGACCTTAAAGGAGCAATTTGCTGTCTTTGCAAATGTAAAGTGCTGCTGTTGTCCACGAGCACCACATGAAGGACGACTCTGTAGCAGCGCCTGTGGCACGGCTCCATATTACACATCACATTGTGTGTCTGATGTTCGGTTCACACGTTTGACCCAATCCCCCAAACACCTTCCTGCTGCTTCCAATACTCAGCAGAGACACAACCGTGGATTCATCTGCTGCTGATAAGTAAGAAATCCACAACTTTCTATCTCTGCGTCTGAGGTTTCTACTTGTGAGAACAGAAATGTTATGTTTGTGTTTGTAAGACCTCACATCATCAGTGTGAACAGGTTTTTCTATTCTTATGGTCAGACCCTCAGAAAGCAGTCAGTCAGTAAGCCGGTGTCGTTGTGTGAACATTCCTCCCTTTGGCCCCTTTGGCCCCTTTGGCCTTTGCTCTCATTAACACAGACGGTCTGACCAGGAGCTGATGGGGGCCCCGAGCAGGACAGGGAGGGGCCCCAACCTGTTCACCAGCATTACCCTGGGTCTGGTTTCTCTGTCTCGCAGAGGGCGGTCAGGTTCTGACCCAGCTGATGTGTCCATGTGTTCAGTTCCCGCTGCACAATCCCTGTATGTTCATGCAGCTATTGTTTAAGTACCGGTGTGATTTTTCTTGGTTATTCAACGCGTCCTCGTTAACAGTCTCTCATGTCTGTGTGAGTCATCGCTCTGTGTGAAGCGTAGGAGGTCACTCTTCTTCTTCTCCTCCTCGGTATCGCTGCCTACATTCCCCCTTTCGTCTGTTTTTATTCTCCCTTGGTTCTGTCCCTTCCCTCAGTCTGTTTATTGCAGAGGAGGTTTACCAGATAAAGATGCTGTCCTGGTTTTCAGAGCACATTAGCTCTTTGTCGTCTTGTGTTCATCAGGCCGCATTAATCAATGGCAAAATGATAAAATGATGCATTCGAATAACTCCACCAAGGTCTAATAGTCTCACAAATTAAATCCAGCCGCCATAAATCACACTCGTGTATCAGTTCTTTATTTAATTCTAATTATTCTCATCGAGAGCCCTGATTTGTTCTCCTGCATCCGTCCCTTTTGTTTCCATTAACGGTAACTCTCAGTATCAGTTCATGTTTAGTAGGATACATATGAATTAAGTAAATATCCATCGCAGTTTCCTGATCCAAAATGACGTTGTGCACAACATCCAGATTCATAAATACATGCTCTCCTCGTTTTGGTGATGAAGAACGTGAGTTGTCTCCATGTCCCATTCAACACGACTGGTATGAACCGAAATGTGTCTCCAAACGTCATGGACTTCATCAGGAGACAACTGAGCCCAGACCAGTTGGTTTGGTGATAACATGTCAACCTCTGAGTGAAATGTTTGTGAGTCCGTTCTCCAGTAGATGGAACCAGCCTGTGTTTGAATTCATCAGTTTGAATAAGTAATGATCCAAAGCCTCTGATCATCGCTCTCATGGTTAATTAATCTAAACTGTGTGTGTGTGTGTGTGTGTGTGTGCGTGTGTGTGTGTGTGTGTGTGTGTGTACTGTGAACACACCCTCTTGTTTTGATTAGCGTGAGCGAGGCTGTGCGCAGGAGTGAAGGCAGGGAGGAGGCGGGCACTCGTCCTCCACTCCATTCATCGTGAGCGAAGTCTCTGTCTCCTGCTTGCGCCTGATTGGCCACCTCCACAGAGAGAGAGGGAGGGTAGAGCAAGAGGGGGAGCGTGTGATGAAAGAGGAGGGGAGGAGTTGGAGCATGTGAACATACTGACACATCAGAGAAAAGAAAGCAACAACAGAAGAGACGGAGAGATTGGAAGAGCAGGAGAAAGGAGAAGAGGAAAGAAAGAGTGTGCTCTTCTCTCGGAGGGAGGGAAACGGTCTCTTCTCTCGTCCGTCCTCCCTCGTTCCTGCTCCTGATTCGTCCCTCTCAGCGGAGCCAGACCTCCTCCGTCCTGCAGCCTGTTTGGAGGACATGCCGCAGACGGAGAGATGCAGGAGAGGAGAGTGGAGATGAAGAGATGATCGAGTCGCATGGTGTGTGGACGAGTGTGTGCGTGGGAGTCCCTGAGCTCCAGCTGTCCTGAACCACATGGAACCGGCTGGTTGGCATGGAGATGGATGCGAGGTGCCTCCTCGCTCAGTGGACCGCTGCTAGCAAACAAACGGCCTCTTGTGTTCAGGCAACTCTCGGTGTCGCCCGGTGAGTCCAGCAGCTTCACGCCTAGGCCGTGTTGTCCTCTTTTCTAGAGAAAGTTACCGAGAGGCCTTTTTCTAAACTCAGTAGACAACACACACACAGACAGACACACACCATCTGTCCGCCACCCTGTAGAGAGAGATTCTTGACGCCGGCTCCCTCCATGTGTTTTTGCAGCGATCTCGGGACCTTCTTACATCTTGACTCTAATTAAGCCAGAGGGCAGCAAGCTGGTGCCTTCCCTCCCACCCTCCATCCCCCGAGGCCCCATTGTCATCATTAAGTTCTGCTGCGAGCCGCCCTTGAATAATGGAGGGAGCAGAGTCTGCTCTGGACTAGTGCCTTGAGGGTGGGAGGCGGACGGAGAACAGCGTGATAGAGAAACGAATGAGGAGGCGAGCGGTGGAGTGGAGCTCTGTACGAGAGGGAGGTGGAGGGGTGTGTCCAGCGCTGAACGGAGCAGCAGCCAAACAGAGGCTGAGCTCAGGATCGACACGTGCTCCAACCAGGACGCACGGGAGAAGATGATCTCCACATCCAGACCACACCTTCCTCTGCACCGGGCTGGAATCACACCAGATAAAGGAAGAGAAGACAGGAGACTGCACCACTCTTAGTTTTTCCATCCCTGTGTTTGTCTCTGAACGTCTGTTGAAGGAATCTCCCTGAAGCCTGGGATTCTCTGTTTTTATCCACCTCAGTAAGAAACTGACTTGACACAGATTCTCTTCTTCTCTCTGAACCTTCAGGAGTTTGAATCATCTTCAAAGAACCAAACCAGGTTTATTCAGCCCGAGTCTCACGTGAAGATTTGTCAAAGAAACAACACGACAGAGCTTGTTATAGACCTGGAAAACGATCAGAGAGGATTCCTAATAGAAGAGGACACTCTTTCAAACAGTGCGTTGAGTTGTTGGCATCAGTTGATCGACAAAGGAAGAGCGAGGAGGCTGTGATGTAACTTCCTCCACGTGGTCGGACTTCCTGGAAAGTGCCTGAACTTTGTAGCTTTGTTAACCAAAAACCAAAAAGCTAAAAAATCCACTGGCGCTGAATCATGGACGACTCGAGTATTTTGAGGCGCAGAGGACTCCAGGTAAGAATCTGTTTGTTGAGCTCAGATTCCTCTGCTGTTTGCAGGGGTCAGAGGTCAGAGGTCAGAGGTCACACCCTGAGAATCTGAGACTGACTCGGGGAAGGGTTAAAGGAGGAGATGCTCTGAGATTCTTCTTACTTAGATTTCTGTCATTGTTCAGTCACGCAGTCGAAGACATGCAGTCATTGGCCGTATCACATTTCCAGCTATCAGGAAGGAGACACACACACACACACACACACACACACACACACACACACACACACGTATAGTGTTTCTCTCCAGTGGTGGTCAGTAAATGACGCCACAGCCCAGTGAACAACAGCAATTCGTCACATTTTAAAACACAGAAGAAGAAGAACAACCTGTCACCGTGTGAAAAATACAACTCATTCAAATACAACCTGCAGAGTTCTGCTCCACATCTGGTTGAAGCAGTTGTTTCCATGAAGCTTTAGAGCACAGGTCATATTTTACAGGAACATTTGACCAGGATACGTTGTGATATTTTCTATAAACAGGGTGAGATGCACTGTAGAGATAAGTCTCATCACCTAAATGTTTCCAGATCATAGATTATCCTACTGTTAGTTTTAATTCCCTAAAAAGCCAATTTCGTATAGAACAAAAATAATGCTATATTATATAAAGTTTCTATTTCTGATGAACAGGGATATTTATATGTCCACAACTTCAGCTGCGTATGAAATCTAAAACTGGCCCTTTTTTAAATATGAAAAGAAAAACCCCAGCAGTACATTTATCGAATGTCCTCATTTCCTCGCTGCTGCACATACACATCAGATGCTGTCATCCCAGCTTCATGCTCTCAGGGCTTCAGGTTTATAGATGGATCGGCCTCAGTGATGTCGAGTCAGCAAACGCTCGTCCCCCCCCCGATCCGCCCTGGAGAGTGGGTGTGTAGAGAGACATGTATGATTGAGACCATTTTTCAGCCGTTGCTCCTTCCCTCTCAATCCAAGGCCGCCAGGAGGAATCAGGAGATGCGACGGTGAAACACTGTGCTCTGCCTCAGCTGTGTTCGGGGTTTAAATAGCTTTGAGGAAGTGCACCTCGAGTGGGGACAGCGGGGGGGGGGGAAGAGACGAGCTGTATCTGCTGAGCTCAAGTTTAGATTCCTGCACCTGTTCTGTCCCAGGTTTTATTCTCCTTAGTTTACAGTGAGAATCATGCTACTGCTTTCACAGTAAATATAACAAACACTCCACTCCCAGCTTTTTAATGCATTAACGAAAACAATGACGTCAGTTTAGCTCATAAAAAGTGAGACATCTGGCTTTTACAGTAATGTACTCAAAGCAATCCTTAATGGAAGTGGAATCACCAGGGCAACAGCAGAGGCATCACTGCTCCTTGTTATGTGACCAACAGAGAGTTAAATATAGTCAAATCGGCCCAGAGGTGAACTCAAGGACTCGTTCACACCTGGTTGGCTTCAGAGCTTCAGGCTCTTCGGTTCAGTCTGAACCTGAACATCAGGTGTGAAAGGTTCCTCAGACCAGAAGAGGTGTTCTGGGTCTGGATCAGACTGAGCCATGGTTCTGTTGTGTCTCTGAAACTAGAACCAAGAATAACATTATCACCATAACTGAAACACAGAGTTTAGTGTGGGTGTTGTGTGTTTCTGTTAGTCCCTGAATGATCCCTTTGCTGAGTAGACAAACTGAGACACTGATGACAACTGCTCATTTGTTTGTGTGCACACAGCGGTTCTGTCTGGGCTCAGCGTGTCTGTGTTTGCTGGGAGTGGACGTCCTCTGGCACGTTTTGTAGCTGTAAATCTCTTTTAGTGGCTGCATGCCCAACGCAGCCGGCTGGAAGGATTAAAAACACGAATAAGAGCCTGAAACTCAGCCTGTTAGAGGCTATCGAGTTCATCCCAGACCCAACAAACCACATCCTGCTTATTGTTAAACAAAGGTAAAAGGTTGACCTCCGTCCCGAGGGTTAGAGGGAAGATCGTGATGTCATTCAAATCACAAGACTTCATTCTCCAGGGAGCAGGAACTGGATTTCTGTGTTTCTGGTGTTCAAGTGGAAACTTTGACCCAATGGTCAGTCAACATCTTCTGGACTCTGGTAAATATCTGTAGAAGCTTTTTGAATCGACAAGTTGTGTCTAATGTCACAACTGGAATCCACATTATTTATTAATTAGTGGTTCGATAAGTAATAAATCATTGGCTTTATTTCTAAATGACAGATGTATAAACATATTGAACAAAACATCATCCTCACTGTGACAAAGCACTAAAGCAGCGTCTGTCCTTGAAACCTTCGGGGGTCACACAGGCTCTTATTAGCCTCCCGGTCAGATAGCACATAGCCTGAGGTCAGAGGTCACCAGTCCATCAGCCTGCTCTGATGGACGGACGAGGACGGAGGACACAAGGCGGCGTCATGTTTAAAGACCAAACATAGAGCTGAACGCCTCCACTCGACCCCGTCAGTTAGAGACAGTTAAGATCTAATGTGTTCAGGGTCAAAGAGTCAAACTGATAGTGGCTGCAAATAGTCTCTGTGTCATTCTACTGGAGTGTAGGAGGAGGGGGGGGGGGGGCTCTGTTGTTTCTATTCCTGGTTGTGGGGGTTAGAAAGGAAACGTGAAGGAACAAACAAATGACTGCATCATGACTGAAACCAGTTTAAATCCACATTAATACATTTTAGTTTTAAAACAAACACAAAGCTCGATTTTAGTTTGAAAACTCCAGGTTGCGATCGTTCATTAATCATAATCAAGGTTTGAAATAATCATGAGATTGATTTGAAGTCGTATCGTATGAGCAATCGGCTGCAGAGTAAACATCGACTTCCTGTTTACGCCACAGTACCAGTGTACGTGAATGGTCATGTGACGTGTTATCGGACGAGCTCATCTGGAGATAGTTTTAGATTTAAAACTAGAACTCGACATGTCTCCAGTGTCCACACTGATTGGTCGCATCCTGCTCGTTTGTAGAAGCAACCACCAGACAAAAGAAGAAGAATAGAGGAAGATGGCAGCCGTCTGTGGAGCTGTGTTGCTTTTCAATGGGACTCGTCTTGTGTAATGTCCATAGTTGAGGACAGCTTTGTGTGTTTCATGATTCTGGCTGCACAGCTGCTGCTTTATTTCTGCCCATGTATTTGTTGCATGTGGATTTACAACACAACTACACTGACACTTCAACGTGTCCTCGACGCTTCTCTGACCACCTGGACGATCTCAATCCGTCCTCCATCTGTCTCCGGTGCATTTACACCTGAACTGTGTGAGGTCAAGTATCAGAGTATCACACTGTGTAATCTGATTACCAGAACACATGTGAATGCAGGTGCTAATGGAGAAACTGTAACACTTCACGGTTTCACACCAACACAATGATGAGGAATCAGTTCTTGTAAAATAAGTCCACATCCCTCAGAACGTGTGTGTGTGTGTGTGTGTGTCTTTGTGTGTGTGTCTGTCTGTGTGTGTGTGTGTCCTGCTGTTATGTGAGAAGCAGGATTAGCTCTGCCATTCACAGCTCCGACAGCAGCAGGCGTTTTCTTTCTCTGAAACAAAAGCTGCTCTGTTCCTGACTCCGTATTAGATCCAGAATCTTTACCGAGCTCCTGTGCTGACATCAGCTCGTCTGAGCCCCGACACACGTCTGCTTCCTCCTGAACTGTTGGGTTCTAGAGACAGTTCCTCCCTGAGGTGACGTCACATGTCTGATGAGGATGATTTCATGAATACAGGCAGGATTCCTGAGCCTCTTGCTCTTAAGGAGATTCTGGATGATGGAGAGATTCTCTTCTTTCCCTCCTCCATCCCTCCTTCCTTCCTTCCTTGACAAACCCTGAAGTACCCAGGATATATTTCTGCTTTAACCCTGAAACCTCCTTCTACTCGCAGCTCTTTGTGAAATCTCAGCAGCTCAGGCTTTAATTCTGTTTTACAGCAGAGAAACGGTGTCAGAGTAAAATGGGTCGAGGAATTTAACAAACCCACAGAGAGAGAGAGAGAGAAAACACAGATCAGGCTAATTGACGGCAGAATCCGGCCAATTAAAAGCAACAAGCAAATCGTCTTTATGGATTAAGGAGTGTTAAAGTGCCCGGTTCCCTGAGAGCGGACTCAGTCCTCAGCGAGCTGCTCTGTGTGCTGTGCTGGCGATGGCGTGTCCGCGGGTGCTGCAGGCTGATGAAGACGCTGGCAGGGACAGCAGGTCTCTGGCCTGCAGGCGGTCGGTCAGCTGGTACGGGTTGAGGTTAAACATCATCAAGGAGACCAATGAGACGGTCTCAGAGTTCCAGGTAAGACTTAGCACATGTGGAGTGATTTACTGAACATGTGCCTCCAGCACGCAGCTCTTCATCCAATCACAGCTCAGGGCTGACAGGCTCAGGAAAACCTTTCGCTAACTGTCGACCGTCAGCTGACCTGAAACTTCCATTCTGGATGTTACAGAATAAAAGCACCAGAGATTCTGGTTTGATTCATTCAATTAGAAAGCAACTTAGATCAGCTGATTGTAAAAGAACTGTTTTAACTTTATTTGAAGACTATTTAATTATCATAAAAGGGTTAGTAATTTATTTAACTCTATTTAACTTAGAGAACTCTATTTAACTTTATTTTAAACTGTAACAGTAGTTCATTAGTTTATTCCAACAGAATTACATATAAATTAATTTTAACAGAGGTTTATGTACCTTTATTACAACTGCGCTATACTTAACTTTATAGATGGCAATATTCAACTTTACTGTGACTGGACTTTATTTAACTATCACAACAGTATTTATTTAACTTCATTACAACAGTACTTAAAACTTAAACATTACAGAACTGTATAACTTTATTGTAATTGTATTTTTTTAACTCTATTCACTGTAGAAGATTTCTGTATCCGCCCATGACCCCTGACCTCTGACCTCTTCCGTGTTAATCCAATGACTGATTCAAACAGAGTCAACAGGTTGATGCAAAGTTTATCTGAGTAAAACTCAGAGACTGACTGACATGTGCGTCGTTGTTGGAAATATGACTCATGATGAACAGAGTCTCTAGAAGTGATTCATCATTTTCACGTTTGGTGTTAAAGTGTCAACAAAAATCGCAATAAATCGTGATATGAAATCTCAATACTTAGATACGATCGTATGAAATCAGGAGAGGAGCGAGTCACAGTTACTTTCCTTCACTGAATATCTGGCAGAGGAAAGATTTTCAGCAACAAGAAGTAGAGAAACATCTTGTTCCCTCCGGTTGTTGATTTTTCCCTCTGCGGTGAATCGATATCCTGCTCCTATTAAGTGGAGCAATAACTTGAGACATGGTTTCACTGCTCTGCTGAAATCTGCAGCTGCTGCTTCTCACCAGCCATGAAAATCCACCGCTACGGCTGCGGCGGTTCAGGGCTGTTAATGGAAAAGTCATTTCATCCCGCGTCTCGTTTGTCAATCAATAATTGATCACAAGAATGTATCCGTAGCAGCAAGAGATTTTAACCCCCGCTGACACCATCAAAAACTGTTTATTAAAATGCTGATGCACAGTATTGTCATTCTCTTAGCTTCTTTTGTCAGTTTAACCCTCAGACCCCTCCCTGCACAACCTTCATCTTCTGTTTCTCCTCACCCTCCTCCTCCTCTCCTCTCCTCCGCCCCCCCTTCCCCTTCAGTCTCCCTTTTATCTGTCCTCCTGCGGGCAGACATCTCTCGACATGATAAAAGCAAAAGCCCAGAGGGTGGCAAGCCGGCCGCCCTCCTACCAGCGAGGTTCAGGAGAATGAAGAGAGTGAGCGTGATGCACATTCGACTTATTGTTGTCACCCACAATAACCTCGCTGAGAAAAGAAATGAGACGGCTCTGCTTTGTTTGTGAAGCTCGTCTCACTGAAAACTTAAATGTGTTTTTGTATTGATTGTTTTCGAGCCTCTTCAGCCTTCACACTGATATGATGTTCGGGTGTTGATACCAAAACAGTGTTTTCACTGAATATTTGATTCCTCTGTACGTGACAAAGTGCACAGTTGGTCACAAAGACGCCGGCGTGGATGATCTGTAAACAACAACACGGATCTGTCCACAGCAGAATTTATACAATGTGATGAACTCCAGAAGACGTCTGGACCCTCTAGTCCCAGCTTATGGTCGTCGCATCAACGTGAACAGTGGAAGCAATTATGCTGAATCCTGTTTGCCTGCATAGGACAGTAAAAACCTTGTGGATGTTTTAACTGGACACAGAAGGGGTTTCTCTCAGTGATGCCGAGGGCCAGTCTGACTGTGACGGATGGTTTCTATAAACCACAACACGGTTGACTGGCGTTAGCCGGTGCGTTCTTTATTTCAGATGAACTGATCCGACTGCGCTGCATTAAAGGGTGAAATAGATGCATTTTATTTTGGTAAATGACTGTTCTGTCATCATGCAGCGTTTTGATCCAGTACTTTGTTTAGTTTCAGGCATGTTGGGTCCTTTTGATTGATGGGCGTAATTTCATAGCCTGAACGTAAATAATATAATTATACTTTCAATTTCACCTTCTTGAAAAGTTTGTTCCCCCGAAGTTTATCTTCCCACAGTTGTTTATTTAACGTCTCTGCTTAGGAATGCACCACAAATCTGGTAATTAATTACCCATGGTGCATTGAGTGAGCTCAGCAGATGCACCCCGGCTCCGTCTCGGGGGATGTGAGAGCAGCCAGTGTTTGTGGCCAATCAGGATGAAAGATTGTGGTGAATGATGCAGCTGGAACGACATCAGCAGCTCGTGGGGGGGGGACATTTCCTGACTTACATATCTGATCTGGAAGTTTCTCAGTGTAAACATCTCCAGACGTGTCTTTCTTCTCCACTGACGGTGGATTCAGGATTCATACAAGAGCCGTGGCACCGCACAGAGGGCTGCTGTTAGTGTGTGTGTGGGGGTGGCTGGGGGAATGGTTGGAGGTTTGTGTCTTTGTTAGATCCATTGTTGTATCTCCGTGTTGTGTCTTTATTTAACGGCCTTGCTGCTGTTGATCCTCGTCTTCCTTCCAGATCTGCTGCAGTGAAGCCTGAACAGACAGAAATACACACAACAGGCTTCACTGCAGCAGATCTGAGTCCACATCAGACTTGTCCCCGAGACGTCCACACATAAACCTCCACTGCAGAACTGACAAACTCCAGCTCCTCCTCCTGTGTGAGACTTGGACGTCCCCCCCTCTGACACATAGAGGACACGGAGTCGGCCGTAAGCAGCGATAAACTGAGTCAGACGGACAGAACGAGAACACGGTGTCTGAATGAGGTCAACAGTCATCCGTCCTCTTCAGCATCACACACACACACCTGAAGACAGGGCCGCTCCGTTAGACCTTTAACAAACGTCACTGCCAGACGGGACGACACAGAACTGATTTAACAAGATATTCACTTAAAGGTCTGACTGACAGTAAATCGTACAGGGAAGCTGTGTTTCTAAGAACTTCTTCAGTGGTAAAAAGAAATCAGTTCAAATCGAATTGAAACAATCAATTAATTGTCGTTTGTGAAGCCAAACACGCGTCGGCCTCGAGCTGCTGCTTCTTAAATGTGAAGATTTGTTATTTTTAATCAACTTAAATTTCTATTTACCAAATAACAAATTGAGCAGAACATTCCAGAGATGAACCGGTAATAAAATAAAGAGATGATTAGTTGTCCTTATCTTATCCAGTAAAACATTTGGGATCAAGTGCTCCGTGTTGGCTCATCTGTAACCTCAGAGGACACCGATCCCTGGAGTCAGAGCTGAAACTGTCTGGAGGTTTTCTGAGGTTCGATGAATCCGTCTCCTCTCGAGGTCAGAGCTGGTTTAGATGTTGCAGATCCTGAAAAGCCTCGTTCAGCCTCAGCAGGTTAAACACGGCTCAGAGAGTTTAGCTGGACTTTGGCTGCTGGCTGCTTGTTGTTTGTTCTAGAAAGAAGAGAGGGATGGAGTGAAGGAATGAGCAGAGAGAAGGAGAGTGGGAACAGAGGTTCACTTGTTTGTTTTCTGTCCCTCATCTACAAACTCTTCACTCACTTTCTCTTCATCTCTCTCTTCCCGCTGCTGCTTTTCTTCTTCCCTTTCTCTCTTTTGTTTAAGTCACTCTCATCTTGAATGTCGCTCTCCCGCCAGCAGTCTGGATCAGCCAATTAGAAACAAGCTATGAGCTCATCCGGTAGCCACGGCGACCACAGAGAATAGTATGAGCTCATCCCCTGAAAAGAGCACGAGCGGCGCAGAGTGACCCGACACCACAGCTTCACATCCGCTCCTCAGCGGGTTTTACAGAGTCGGACGCACTTTGATATTTGTGATTGCTTCTGTTGGAATCACTGAAATAATATAACATGATAGAAGTACTAGGACATAGAAGTAGAGCACTTCCAAATTATTCATATTGAAATATCAAAGTGTGCAAAAGTTAAAAAAGACGCAGTCAAGAAACAATATGTTATACGTGTAATGAATATTTAAAAAAAATATATATATATATATATACACATACATACATACAGGCGGCTGGATCTACATAAACATACACACACTGTACACAAACCAGGATCCTGACTCCCCACCATGCAGCCAGCTCATATCACACAAGAGATCCCCCCCCACCAACCCCACAACACCCCCCCTCAATTCTCATATGATAAAAGATGTAAAAGGAAAAATGTAACATCCCTCCTCCTCCTCCTCCTTGTTGTCTCTTCATGTCGAGTTCATCCACACGGCTGCATTAGGCCAGCGGGCAGCAAACTTCAAAGAGTGTGAAATTGAATGTCTAGACTACACACAGGCACACACACACACACACACACACACACACAGGGCTTCTTTTGCCTCTGGTCTCTGTCTTTTCTCTTTCTAGTCAACAACAACAAACATAAACCCGTCTGTTTGTTTGAGAGCAGCTTGTTATTTATTGATTTGATATGAGGCAGAAACATAAAACCCTTTTTGATGGTTTGATTCAAACCTTGATGTTTGCACCGGCTGCATCTTCGTCATTTCTTTACAAATATAAATCTACTTCTGCTTTTTCCCCGAACATTTACATTTTCTTATTCATCACATTTGGAACAAGTCACAGTGAAACCTTCACTAATCCATATTTTAAATATTAACGATGTATGAAATATCCTCTGATGTAATGTTATGCTCATTGAGCAGCTCTGCAGCTCCACAGAGGATTTACAGCTCATCTTAATATCTCAGATTATTAACCCTTGTACTTAAATTCAATTAACGCAGCATGAAAACTCCATCCACATGAATACAATTTAGTTTTACGTCTTGTTTTAGTTTGAAAACTCTGGGTTTGTGTTTTAGTCTGGACGAACAGAAACTGAGAATGTGAATTTAAATGTGCAGTCACATTCAACTTACATAAATGATAGATTTACCTATACTGTAATACTGTATATAATGTAACGGGCCTCTGGTTATTTTACATAAGAACATTTTTATAAGTCCTGGTTGGACACAGTTTGTTGATCCAGTAACTTTCTCCACTTTGGAGTCTTCATAGTTCTCTGTTCCCTCAAAGGTCAAAACTGTCGACACACTTGATGTGATAAACGGCACAAATTTGACAAAGTTGACCTTCACTGAAAAGCTCAACGTATCGTGTTGTTTCCCTTGAAGTGGAATAATCTCGGCCGCAGACTTTCCTCAGTTTCCCTGCAGAGATCGTCTCCTCTGCTCGCGAGCACGGCGACGTCACGGTGGCTGAGCGGGTCGCCTCGAGAAGCTCGGGGAGACATCAAATGGCCGAGAGCCAGCTGGAGTCCCGTCTCCTCCGGAGCAACCAGAGAACATGTTAATTGGATTTCGACTCCCATATGTGAGCGAACTGCCCTGATTAAAATGAGAACTAAAATCAGAGCGTTTTGTCAAAGTGATGATGATAATTACTCAAGTCCTCGGTGGCCGCCCGCTCTCCTCTGGAGTGAGGAGCGACGCTCGCTCCTCCTCCAACCCACATTCTCCCGCTCTCTTTTATCTTCCCCCCTCATCTGTAATTTTCGAGGCTACCCACCCGTCACTGAACCCTCACCCGCAGTGAGCAGATCAGCTCGAACGCCGAGGAGCGCAGAGGGGGAGGAGAGGGCGAGGGCGAGAGAATGAAAGAGCGCTCGCATCCACACGGATCGCATGTCACTCGTTCTCCTCGCCGCTTCCCCTCCAGGGAACCACCTCCCTCTTTAACTGTCGATCAAACTCCTTTGTCTCGTTTCCTCCCTCTTTTTCACTCTCCTCCCGCCATCTAATTATGAGTCTTCCTCCTCCTCCTCCTCCTCCTCCTCCTCCTCCTCCTCCGCTCACCCTTGTTCTCCTCCAGTCTGATTAATCTCATTACTAAGAGATAGAATCTAATGTGATTGTGATCCTTTGATTTTGTTTTTTTCTGGCTTCAGTATTTCCACATCATTTTTTCCTCTTCCATCTCTCACTGTTCAAACTTTGTATTTGTAAAGTAGAAGTTGGGTTGAAACTTGGACTGGTTCTAAAGATGGACATCGATTCTCCACTTATCTCCAACTCTCCAGAATGAAGCAGCAATCTGAAGATAGTCGGTCTCAGCTGTCAATCATGACGTCGTCAGCCTCTTTTTATATCATCAGTTTGATAAGAACTACCGACCTTGTCCATGTCCCATCTGCTAACATGGAGGACGGTCTATGACCTTACTGCAGCCAGCCACCAGGGGGTGATCCAGATGTTATGACTCTTAATATACAGTCGCTAAAAGACTAATGGTCCAAATATCAGAGGCCGATGAAAGAATTATGAGCAGGGATTGATTCTCTTCCTGCTCTTGAGCAAGGCACCTTAGACAACTGCTTGACATGTCACAGCTGTGTTTCTAATTTGTTTCCTTTGCGTTCAAATCAGTTGTTGTCGGTTGATTTTTTAGCATTTTGATAGAATATAAACTCTGATGCTAGTGAGACCTTTGCTGGTACATGCTGTGATGAACCTGGAGACGGTAGTTACACCTCAGGTGAAGTGACGGAGAGAAGAACTGTGATTCGCTGCAGCTCTCACTGTGAGGTCGTTTGGGTTTCTTCATGTTTGGGTCGATGTTGGTGTGAATCCTCTCAGCGGGAGAGAAGCAGCTCGTATTGTCTCTGTTAGAACACACACACACACACACACACACACACACACACACACACACACACACTTTAGCAGAAAGGTGCAAATTGAAGCAGTTTTGGGCTGAATGAAGTTGACAGGCGGAGCGGTGCAGCTCGTCTGATAAGAAACTTAGTGCAGGAGCGAGGGGGGGGCAGTCCAGAGGGATGAAGAGAAAACGACTTGATTCTTCTCCATACGTATAGATCAGTCTGTTTCTGTAACACTCCTGACTTCATGGCTTCATTAGAGCAGAGACGTCTGTATCTGGGTCACACTCGTCACGACGGCAGCTTCACCTCTTTTTAAAACCCTCTCTTTGGTGTTGTATGAAAACAGCCGCCTGCGCCTGAGCACACATGTTGGTGTATGGGAGGAGGAGGGGAGGGGGTCCCCACCTCTGTCACTCAGGAAAAAATCCCATCAGGCCGTGAGAGCCAGTCGGTGTTAACACGACGCCGCGGCTCGGGGCTTCAGCCACTCTGCAGGACTGACTCCGCCTCCAGGCTGAACCATCTAATCAAGTCGTCTTATTAGTCATTTTCATTTTTATTAAATTCACCTGCTCTAATTTTCACTCCCTGCAGCGACTGTCGCTTCGTTCTCACAAACGTCCTCTGTGACATTTAAATTTTGATCTGGAGAGTTTTACCCACAATGCTTTACTCGCTAACGTGCTTTAGTTACTTCTGGTTTCAGGAAACCAAGATGGCGCCTGACCGCATGTCAAACTCCAGGCTTCAGAACCAAATCACACGGGTTGTATCACACGACCTTAATTGATTGGTTAATGGATATTGATAGACTTTGAAATATTGTGCATCTTTTTGTCTCACATGCGCACGCACGCACGCACGCACACACACACACACACACACACACACACACACACAATCTGAATACACAGTCCCCTCTGTCAGTTCAGCTCAGCAGGTTGAAACAGACACCAGACAGCTCTTTGTTTTAATTGTTGTAGCTTAGCTTGTTTCAAATCCACCTGCCAATCACACACACACACACACACACACACACACACACACACACACACACACACACACACACACACAGCCGCTCCCTGACTGTACTATCTGCAGATAAAACCTTTTCATAGATGCGTCGCAGTTTTTCATTTGAATGAGTAAATTCCAATTAGGATTAGTGTTTTCTCTGGCGACGCTGATAGCAGCGTTAGCATCTCGCTGGAGGAAGTGTCGTCCTACTGGAGCTCATGATGGACAAACTGATGAGGCCAGATTACTGTCTTTTAGCTGCTGTGTGTGTGTGTGTGTGTGTCTGTGTGTGTCTGTGTGTGTTGCTCGTAGCTGAAGCTAATTAGCAGGTTTCTGTGCGTTGGAGGGGACAGGCACCGACACGCTGTCTGGATAATTGTCCACTTCTAGAAATCCGTTTGTGTGTTTGATAGACCCCACAGCTGCATGTAAGATGTCCTGCAGTGCACAGGAAGTGAGTGAGTGTGTGAGTGCAAATGTGTAGAAACAATAGATATAGAGACATTTCTATAAAAACAATGCAGCAGTGAGCAGCTTGTAAACCAACACTCATCTGAACTTACATAAACGGACTCAGAAGTTTCTGATTTGCCACAAAGCTGTTGTTGAGATGATGGTTTCTAATAAAATCAGCTTTTATAAAGTTGTAATTCAGTTTTTTCTTAGATTTATTTATAAATTACAGCCCGAAAACCTGAAAGTTGCCAAGAAGAGCAACAGAAAGCAGCTTCCATTAAGTTTGATCACTTTAAGTGGATCAAGAATTAAAATTTGTAAGATATTATATTTCTTTAAATCACTTCATTGTCTTTATTAAAATAAAATCAAATGTGTTTTCCTCTGGTCAGTGTTCATGTAGTGAAGGTTTCAGTGGCTTTAGCTCTGAAACAACACATCTTCCTTCAGTTTGAATTATAAGACGTCATCTTTAATATTACACATTAATAGATTATATATATATATAATATTCATTATGACTGGTCTTCTTCCTTCACTTAGACTGTGACACACAAACATATTCCACTGAGTGAACACAATAATTGTCTGTTAGTGGCATTAGAGGGAGAAGAGTTATATCTGCTCATTTAGAAGATTAAAAGAAAAACTAATGGATGTCGTCCCCCAGTGAGACACACACACACACACACACACACACACACACACACACACACACACACACACACACACACTCTCTAATGGAGATTAGTTGTGTTAATGTGTCAGTGTGTGGCCCAGGTGAAATGTGTCTGTGATGGTAAAGTGTGTTATACTGGGACACAGACACACACACTCACCCATGTTGTGCACCATTAACCACACACACACACTCCATTAGAGCCTTACTGGTCCCAGTGGTCCTCTCTCTGTGCCTCGGCGTCTCTCGTGGCGCCCGTTAAACGCCAGAGGAGCTTTCATTAGGACGCCGCTCGTGTCCACAGAAACGCCAGCAGACAATTAGCTCATTCACTTAACGCGTCTTTATGTTGCTGCTCACGACGATCTCTGGAACGATTGGTGCTGTTCATCATGTTGCTGCTAATGGTTTAGATCAGAGGTCTCTTCGCCATGAAGGTGGAATAAACATCTATATTTTGTATTTTGAATTGAACTGTCATATCTTTAACACCCAGAAATTAAATTGTGTCTCATATTGGAGGCAAATCTTTAATTTTACTTTCAGAAGTTAAGTTCTCTGACGTGTTTTTTCATTTTCTATCAGATGTGAACTTTGATTGAAACTTAACACATCCTCCATGTTTCACACTCGTCGCTGAACTTGCTTCTCCTCGCCAGTTTGTTTTTTATCTTGGTTCAGCTTCTGTCGTTGACACGGAACATTTCCTGCGCAGATGTTTCTTCTTACAAGTCATGTAGCTGCTTCATGAGCATAATCACTCTCAGATGTTTGATTTCAATCATCTGCAGAAAGTATCATTAGTAATTTCACTGACTGTTGCTCCGCAGCAGATTAAGTACGACATTAAAGCTCCATGTTGCAGGTTAGGTCTTGTGTCCCTGTGGCAACTGTTCATTTCTCTCTTGGTATCAAACCAACATCCAGGTATTTTTAAATCTCTGTCTTGTCTCTTCGTGTAAAACACTTAACACAGTTTGATGACTCCCTCCAGGATCTTAGCTCCATTTCTGGATAGTGGGAGGAGGTGGACTCGTGGCGTCCATCTTCATTTACTGTCTATGTTTTCACATATCACGAAGAATATAGTGTTTAACCTTTTGATACAAGATTTAATTCTTCTGTCATACATATTTAAATAACACATCAAACTGGATGTTGCATAAACCGAGAAGCTAATTAAAGTAACAGATCAGCATTTATTATAAAACCGCCAGGACTTTATTTTTTC
This sequence comes from Hippoglossus stenolepis, assembly GCF_022539355.2. NCBI lineage: Eukaryota > Metazoa > Chordata > Actinopteri > Pleuronectiformes > Pleuronectidae > Hippoglossus > Hippoglossus stenolepis. Next base: position 1,419,802 of record NC_061496.1, read on the forward strand.
CGTCATATTTAATTCACTGGTTTAATCTGGTTATCGTGGACATTAAGCTGCTGCTCTGTTCTGCACCACTGAGTTAATACATCAGATTCCTTCAACATCTCAAGTCTTTAACCTTTTCTAAAAATGAAATTCTCCCCGGTTGAGCTGCTGTTTGTGGGAATTTCGGTCCTCGTGGTTCAGGTTTCTGAGCTCGAACCAGATGTGTTTATCATCCGGAGCTGATTAGATTCAGAGTGATCACTGTCATCAGAAAGTTGATTCACTTTTCTCGTGATTTAAATTAGAGCAAAGCAGCAGTGACATGTTTGAGACTCTGCTCGGTTCACGTGTTCCTGCAGTTTACACACTAAGCATCAGTGTTCATTAGTGTGAGTCTCTGCAGGCTCTGCCCTGCGTCTTGTGTGTGTGTGTGTGTGTGTGTGTGTGTGTGTGTGTGTGTGTGTGTGTGTGTGTGTGTGTGTCATCGTGGAGTCTCTTTGTTATCACCGTTCTCTCATCAATATTCACAGTGTTGATAATGAATTCCTGCTGCCGGCTGCTGCAGCTGTAATTGTCTCCGGTGGAGCTCGGCTTCCCTGCGTCCTCCCGTTAATTGCGTGTTTTTAGCTCAACTAAAACATGTTATTATGATCGGGCCCCTGGGTGCAACAGCTAAATACACCCGACGCACACACTTTACATATAGACGCTTTACACTCACACTCAGAGGAACACGACGCGCACGGCGCTCTCGGCTGAAGGTCTATGGTAAACATGTTACAATCCTCCTAAACTATGGTTTTTAATTTGTAATCAAACAGGAAAAATATGAATAGTAAATATTATATTATATTAAATAATGATTGAATAATGATCTGTGTGCTATTAGACGTTTCTCAGGTTTCTGTTTCATCCGAAGTTTTAATCCAAGGCTCTGGATCCGTTCTCCAGGAAACACAAGGAGCTGAGACACAATCTAATGTGTTGATGAGCTCTGGTTCTTAAATAACACAACGTTGTTTTCTTGAGCATTTTAAATTGGGACATAAAGAAATAAAAAAGACGTGAGTGGACATGACGGCTCCTGAAAATGTAGCCAACGTATCTCTATCACCCCCTGGTGGCTGGCTGCAGTACCTCCGTGTTAGCAGTTGGGACATGGAACAAACTAAAACAATCAAAGTAGACTAAATACTTGTTTCTCAAAGATGATCTAGAAACACTCCTGCACAGACATCGGCACATCGATGGTATCGGGGATGTTTTAGCTGAATTTCTGGAAGTGGAGCTGCGTCATCCATCTTTATTTACAGTGGATGTAGAAGCTCTGTACCTCAGGCTCTCGGGTTTAGAATCTTGTGACCAACAAAACCAACTTTTTAAAATGTAAATGTCCTCAAGTGTTTGGAGGATGTGGTCGGTCCATTGTTGTTGTTGACGGTAGCTCTGGTGTTGCTGGGACGACAGTGACGTCTGTGATGTGGTTCTGTGGTGGTTCTCTAACAACCGGTTCTTAGAAGGAACCAACTGAGAAACCTGCTCTCACACCAACTCAGGTTCACGTCGCAGCTGGAGCTGCCTCAGCCTCACATCACGTCTTCTCAGGTTCGACTCTGAGCTGTTAACTCTTCGTCTTCATCCACTCACCCTCTCCTCTCTCACTCCGTCTCTCTAATTACATTACCCTCCCTCTCTCTCCGCCATAAAGCGTATTATCTACCTCTGTCTTCCATCGAGAGCGCAGCGCTCCAGGCTTCAGGCTCCGTGTTCTGCTCCTCACGCCACCACGGATAATTTCATCATAGCTCGTAGCTTTGTGCCTGTTTGGCTTGTTTAACGTGTGTGTGTGTGTGGGGGGGGGTTTATTAGCCATTGCTATTTTATTTTTCTCCCCCTCTTGGGTTATTTTTGCAGGGTGGCTGTGGGGTGAACATCCTCCCTGAGGACTCAGATCACAGCTGCAACACACACACACACACACACACACACACACACACACACACACACACACACACACACACACACACACACACAGTGTAATGTAATAAAGAGTCAGATGAGTGTGTGTGGGCGAATAGATGATAAGAGCATAAAGTGCTTAAACACACTGACAGACCTCCTCTCAGTTCTCTCTGTTTCTGACAGACAGGCAGACGGGTGAGTCACCCTGAGGGGGAGAGAGGGGGGGGGACAGGTCATAGGTCAAAGGTTAAGAGGTTGGTGAGAGTGGTGAAGATCAGGAGACAGTTTAAAGAGCCTGTTGATTTGTCTTCTCACTGGATGAACTGCACTGTTTTTCTGTTTGTTCGTTTCTGTCAGTTTATTATTTAGATTTTTAAATTTTTTTACTTTAAATAGTCAACTTTATTATCTTTCTTATAGAATCTGTAAAGATTTACCCCCAGGAAACAAAAAGAGCTCTTAATAGTTTCCACTAAACCCATTGACCTTGTTAATAACACTTAAAATCCCATTTAACTTATATTCTTGAAGAGTTTAGACAAACAAAAACTAAATATGAATCAAGAGCCGGTGAAAATCAAACATCTCAGTTAAGAAACAGGAAACATTTCTGAGGAAAGTTTGGAATCAAACACGTTTTAATAAATCACGTGTGTGTGGACTTTTGAAAAGTTAACCACCTGTGATTCACTGAGAATAAAGATGGACGACGCGTCTTCACTTCCTCCTGTTGTTCACAAATGAAGCTCAAACGTCTCTCAAAGTGTTTTGGAGTCTGAGCAGCGATCGTTCATGGTGTCGAGCTCCTGACGAGACATCAGGTGCTCCACCAATCAGCTGTCAGTCGCAGCTGTCAATCACAACGTCTCAGCCTGTTCTGATATCATCAAATAACTAATGAAGTTACAATATCTGCACTGATGGATAGGAAGAGACTGATGACACAGCCCCCCCCCCCCCACACCCGCACCAACGCACTGTGTGTGTGTGTCAGATCAAATCATGTTTGGAAGCAGAGTCATAAAGTGTGTTCATACACATCTAACTACATGAACCTTTATGATCCATCATGTGTGACCAAGTCTTTGAGTTCTGAAAGAAGTCGTCTTTACTGTTGGTTCAACTGCAGACGAACACAACTCTGTGACACTACACAGATACAGTGAGGGGTTCATGGCAGAAAGTGTGTGTGTGTGGGTGGGTTTGTGTGTTTGTGTGTTTTTGTGTGTGTGTTCTCTCTGATGGACACTGATGAAGGTGTTAACGATGTTTTTCAAAGTAAAACCAGCTGTTGACCTACTTTGGGATCCTGGCAACAGAAGGTTTCAGCATCCACCCACCTTACCTACACACACACTCACAGACACGCACAGACAGACACACACACTCGCACACACTGATTAGTACTATTGGCCAGATGGGGCTCTCCAGGCAGGTTGTAATGTCGGTGGTCTGTTTACCTGTCAGAGCCCGGGGGGGGGGATTTCAGAATAAAAGCAGTTTAAAGTTCCCTGAAAAGCTGGTTCACACATTGAATGTGAAAAGTGTTGGTTTCTTCTCATTAGTCTTTAGCTTCTGTTAATTAATGAGTCTGTAAATCACCGTGCTCAGTGTTGAGGAGAAGCTCATGATGATCAGTGACGCTCCACTGCCCCTCTGTGGCGGCTTGTAGGAGGTGCAGCTTCGGGGCACAAAGAAACATCATGTTTTCATACACGGATCGTTGTCTGACGACGTCTGTTTGAATTCAGAGTTCAGACGCTGAGTTCACGTCCGTCTCAGACTCAGCTTCAGCTTCCTGGGCTTGTTACAGCTCGACGTGTGGAAATGAGACTCGAGCTGAGGATCTGTGAAGGTTGTGAAATTAATTAAATTAATGTCACGAGTGCTGTGCTTGTTTAAAACGTGCTCATTACTTTATAAATTGTTCATCATTTTATTCAGTCATGATCTAATTTCCACAAACTGCTCATTAATAATAATAATATTCGAGCCTGATCAGAGGAAACAGTGAACTTACACATCTCTGAGACTCTACTGGCACCTGAACATTATAACATTCCACACAATAAGAAATCTTAATAAAGTGTTATTGTAATATTAATGAAACCTTTTCTTTCTTGTCTCTTCCAGAAGGAGCTGAGTCTTCCCAGAAGAGGCAGCTTGTAAGTACCGTCCTCTCTCTGCTTCCTGTTTCGTTTCCACTTGTACCCGGAAAGTTTTCAAGGTGAACTGCAATGAACCGAGCAGAGAAACACAACCTGCATGAGGTCGAATACAAAGAGGTGGAAGCTTCTGTTGTGTGATTCTTTGTGTGGTGTGCAGATTATAGCAAGAGGTAAAGTGTGTGTGTGTCTGTGGGTGTGTGTCTGTGTGTGTGGGTGTGTCCGTGTTTTGTCTCTCTGCTGTTAATATGACGTAATGTAAAAAGCTTCCAGTAAAAGGTTAAAGGACAAAGTTTATAGGCCACTGAGTTCTTCTCTGTGTGTGTGTGTGTGTGTGTGTGTGTCAGAACAGCTGAGCATCCCACTGTTGATGGACGCAGATCTATTTTTAACGGCGTGTTCTGCTCGTGGCCGCTGATTTATTGTCTCGCTCCAAACGTTGGGGATGTTTGGAAACAGAAGCCTCGGTGCTGCACGTCCGACCGTTTGGTGAAAGTCTAAAGTTTGGTCGTCGTGGTGAAATCGGTCGTCGTCACTCGTCGTCTCCGTGTCTCCCTGAACGGGACCTTTAGCACCTCGGCAGCGGAGGTCACATGAGGTGCAGGGCGCTGCACCAGCACGCAGACACACACACCACAGGTTTCAAATATCGTACAGTTTAACTTCACCTCGACAACGTTTCATGGAGCAGAAACCATGTGGATCAAATCAAATATCTTTCTGGTTTTGATCATATCCAGATTTGCAATTTTTACTTGAACCCAAATGACACCAATATAAAAATAGACGACATGACAGCTCCTAAAAACATCAGCTTAAACATCTGGATGTGGTGGCTGGCTGCAGTATCGGTCATAAACTCCTCCTCCTCCATGTTAGCAGTTGGGACTGGATGGTCGTTCTGATCAAGTGTTCAAGTTTGGTTTTAATTAGTTATTTGATGATATAAACATGATTTTTAATGTGGAATAATGATGTGAAATGTTGTTTTACACTTTCACAAAGTTTCACTGACAATCAGCAGTTTTTTTATTGTTAGTCTGAACTTCTTCACAATCTTAAAATCGCTGGATAACCACAGACATAAAAATAGAAAATAAAAATAAACAATAAAAGTATGAATTTGTGGCTGTGTAGCTGCAAACGGCCAATAAAAAGTTTTATATCTCCCAAATCTCTTTCTGTTTGAAGACACAGCTGCATCACAGGCCAGCGTGTGTGTTTGTGTGTGTTTGTGTGTGTACGTGTGTATATATGTGTGTTTGTATTCATGCCCTTACGGCTCCGCTGTGAGTCGACTGCAGAAGGTGGTGGCGTCCTGTTTTCTGATGAGCGCTGACCCAGCTCCTTTTTAACAGACACAACTCTGAAACTGTGTGAGGGTGTGTTTGATTGATTGATTGATTGATTGATTGATTGATTGATTGATTGATTGATTGTCAATTCTCAGACAGAAAGTTGCTCAATCACTGTTTTCGTCGTCTTCATTTTCTCTTTAATCTTTGTCTGTTGCTCACACATCAGATCATATTCATATTATACTGTAGTTGTTACATGTGGAGCCTCAGTCGAACCGACGGTTCACACAGAAATATGTCAGTGATTTGTTAGGGTAAAAAGATTTTAGGGTTAAAACACACACACACACACACACACACACACACACACACACACAGATCCAGATTGATGCCTAATGACATCTCGTGTCTTGTGGCTGCTCCTGCGTCACTCCAAATTAACTGTGTGTGTGTGTCTGTGTGTTTGTGTGTGTGATCTTGGACATTGGTTATGAATTAGCGATCAGCATGTGAGCTGCATTTAGCCCATCGGGGTCAGCGGTGTTCTTCTGGGAAGACGAGAACAGAGCGAGGACAGCTGCACTTCCTGTTCTGTCTCGTAACATGAGGACAATCATGTCCCGTGTCCCACAGAGGCTGAGGGCTTTTATCTTTATGGTTTTAATGTTCCATCAACGCTCGAACATTTCAAAGAAATGAAATCTGGACGAGGAGTAAACTGTTTATCACCTGTATTTTTAGTTTCAGCTTCAGGTTTCATGTTCCCTGCTGCAGCCGTATCTCAAGCAGGATTATTAACTGCCCACTTTGAGGAATAAAAAACTACTTTAATGGAAATAAATGTGTTTTAAAAATAAGAGGCGAGTAAAATGTTTAAGAAGTTATTGAAATAGTAATTTTGAAAGTTCAAAAAAAGTTATTTTATGTCAAATCTCGTAAAACAAGAAAGAATTCCAGTAGTTTTACAAATTCATGAAGGATAAAAAGATTTATTTAAAAAAGCAAACAAATGTCATACAAATGTGCAAATAGATAAAACTCATTTTAAGTTATCAAGGTAAGTTCTTGATAAATAATTCATAAAAAGCTTGGACTAAATAAATAAAATCAAAATAGATCAAATGAAAAAACAGAACGATGAGAAGAAAGTTTAATCTAACTTTGAAATCAACTTCTCTCTTGATTTTAATTGAAGCTGATAATGATGAAGATCTACAATCATACAACAGCTACTCTTTGACTTTGTAAAAACCATAATAAGAGATGACACAGTGATAAACTTGAAGTCATGTGAATGAGGTCGAGAGCCTCAGTCTCCCTGCTCCGCCCCCCCGGTGACGACCCTCTGAGCTCGTGGAGGATTCAGTCTCTCGTCCCGTCCACAGCGATCACAGCCGGCTTCCACGAGCTGAAGGGGATTAACTGGCAGACTGTACCCAGGGACGGCTCTCTGCTCCTGGGCACATGCAGGTGGGAGCGTCCCCCTGGTCCATGTGAGAGGAGAGTGTGAAGTCTCGGTTTGTGACGTCCTCTCTGAGTTTGGGGATTTTTTTGGGATTCTGAAGGATTTAACATTTTTGTTTTTGTTTTTGAACCTTTGGATTATTCCAAGAAAGACGAACTGAGGAGGAGGGAATCCCAAGAGAGTGGATGTGAACTTCTGCTCACAGACGTGTGTGTGTGTGTGTGTGTGTGTGTGTGTGTGTGTGTGTGTGTGTGTGTGTGTGTGTGTGTGTGTGTGTGTGTGTGTGTGTGTGTGTGTGTGTGTGTGTGTGTGTGTGTGTGTGTGTGTGTGTGTGTGTGTTTTGAGGCAGTGTGTTAGTTTGTGACTCAGCAAGTGGCTGCTCGCTGGTGAAGGAACACTCTACCCCAGATACCTCACATTACTGGTGTGTGTGTGGAGATAAGGCAGGTGCTGACCTCACACACACTCACTCTCACGCTCTGGTCATTCCTGTATATTTAAAAGTGTTGTCAGTGGAGGACTGAGCTCAGCGTTGTGGTCGTGTGGAGCAGCTTCAGCATGTGTTTGACGGACACCCGATGCAGAGTGGTGGATTATTAAAGATTACAGCTGAGCCTTTTGTCCCGGGACACACGATGAAGAGGAGGAAGGAGAGAGCAGGAGCCCCACACCTCCGCCTCCAGTAAGAGACTGTGTGTGTGTGTGTGTGAGATGCAGTAGATCAGATTTATATCTAGACAGCCAGTTGTGTATTTGTCTTTCTACAGTATCTTTACATGACTGATCCTAGAACAACAACTTCAAACGTCCTGAATTACACAAACAAAGAAGAAGAGAAAGTGCAGCTTTGCCCTTCTAGCTGCTGCCCCCTGCTGTTGGTTTACAGAGAACCAGTGAGTTGAGGGTTTGAGTGTGAAGACGATGACTGAGAGCAGAGAGAAACAGAAACATCATGTGTTCACTTCCTCTGACACAGGAAGTGAATAAGTTACGTGTCAGGCGGGTTCAGCTGCATGGGACTGATTGGATTCAGCAGAACTTTGCTCTAATGACTCTAACCTGTCTCACTCCTCTTTATTCATTCACACTTTGTTAACTGGGACGATCTTAACGTGATTCCATCGTTATCAAACCTGTAAAAGTGATTCAAACTTCAAAAACAGACTTTATTCTGCAGTTTAAACACCTTTAAAAGTCTTTAGATGTCATATGTACGGCTAAAAACAATATTGACTTGTATTATAATTTTTTTATTGACTTATGTATTTACATTCCTTCTGATCAGTCGAGCTTAAACGTCTCTCAGATTGAACTGGCTGAAATGTGTTTCGTTCAGTATTTGCTGAAGGAGCTAAATGGCCCCAGACGGCCTGAGTGCTGCTCGTCCTGGAAACACTTCACATACTGAACATGTAGCTCTCGTCCTCCCAGCAGGGGGGCTCACCCGTTCGGTCCCACCCAGTGGGGACATGGAGACCACCACCCGACCGCCCTGTGGGTCTGTGCCAGCTGAACGCTGCAGAGGCAGATCTCCAGTAGATCTTTGTCTGAGCTCACACTTTGATTTGTATCCACGTGAATTCTGTCAGTGAGCTGTTATTGTTTGACTCGTCCTGACTCCGATCCCTTCAGTGTCACTATGACTGGAATTCTTTGGTTGTGCTGCCATCTCTGTGAAGCTGGTCCAGTACGTTCCGTCCAGTCGTGATGATTGATGGCGCGGGGGGGTTCATCAGGCCGGCAGACAGTGAGGATCAGCAGGTTGAGTCTGGCTCTGAGAGCCGGAGCTTAACAGACGAAACAGTTCCCTGAGCTTCTGTTCAACAGTTAAATGAACTCACAACATCACATAAGTGAAGCTTTTTAAAGATTAAAGCCTCTTTTCTTTATCGGTGTAGTCGAGGTTACTCAGGCAGAAAAGTTCAAATTCTCCTAATAAGAGCTTCAGTAACTTTTAAAGACACAAATCCACCAAATGTAAATCTGTAACATGTGAAATCTGTGTTTCCAAGGCTCTAAATATCTAAATGAAAACATCACAATGACGACAAAGGTTGTATTGAAAGCTTAAAATAAAACGTCTATCTCTTATCTCTCTTATCTTCTGTTTCAGGTTTGATAATTCAAATATATTCACTAAGGGGTATTTATTTAACAAATTATAAAAACTTAAACTGTTAAACATGTGCATGAAAACGCAAATGTGTGATTTTAATATTATTCTTATACGTATTATATTGTAGATGTGTTTTTTCTGACCTGAGGCTGAGAAGAAAAAACACTGGAGGAAAGTTTAACAACAGTTTTTATTTAAATAGTCGAGCACTACACATACACACACACACACACACACACACACACACACACACACACACACACACACACACACACACACACACACACACACACAGTTGCACAGTTCTCGTCACACATCCCTCTATCCTCGCCCCTTTGCTCTTCATCCTTTCTTCCTCTCCCCTCCTCTCCCTCCTCTGTTGGCAGAATCTGGTCGCCGGCTCAGCTGCGTTGCCACAGCAACAGCAGCCTCCTCCAGCACCTGCTGTCCCCCACTTCCTTTCATCCCTCTGCCGCTCAGGCGCCCGTCATCACCCTCTCTCCCTCCTCTTTCTCCTCCTCCTCTCCCTCCCTCTGTTCCTCTGACGGCCCTCTGTCAGCCCCTGTTCACCAGCGAGGAAACCCCTTCCTCTGGAGGTAAGGCTCTGGCTGTGTGACCCATCCAACCCCTCCCTCACCTCTGATAACAAACCTGTCTGCTTGTGTGTGGTTGTGTGTGGTTGTGTGTTTGCCTCCATTAGCCACTTTCCTGACCCTCTGTTTTCTAGCGTTTGTGTGAAGTAGAAAATTCCTCAGTTGGACGAAGCAGCAAATAGAACTAATGAGCTTTGTTTGTCTGATGAAACTAAAAATAAACAACTGACCTGTTCCGGCTGCTTTAAGGAGAAAATGAGTTTCTGTTGCAACTTGTTCCCTTTTTAAAACGATTTGCCTAAGAGCTTGTTTATGTTCAGCGTTAGATAAACACACAGAAACCGACGGCGTCCGTTCTCTGTGTTTGTTGTGCGTCTCCTGAAAGCTGCGGATACTGATGAAGCAAACACAAAGAAGCAGTACCATCAGAAATCAAAGGGGGGGGGCAGTGTAGTCAAAAGCTCAAGCGAAACGACCGATGGACACGAGACAGATATTTCGACAGTGGAGAGACTTTAGGAGTTGGACCAAATCGGCCACTTTCACTCAAGAGGAACATGATCACAACTTCCTCCAGCGGCTCCATGTCCGTCAGAGACTCAACTCTTAACACTACACACGAGTGAGGCTGATTCTGTGTGAGACACTGACAGAGACTTCTGGGACAGGTACATCGTGATATGGGTCATTTTTCACTGTTTTACATCCTAATTTTACTCAGACCTAAATTTAGAGCCTGACTCATCTGGTCGAGCTGTGAAGAGTGAAGATCCTAAAAGATCCCTGTGAAATGTTAAATCATGTATCTGAGGAAAGAAACCAGCGTTTACTCGTAACATAAAGAACCAGCAGCCGGGGGTGCTGAGGAAATCATTGATACGATTCAGGACGGAGACAAACATCTGGTGATAAACATCTGTAAACTGATCCTGGAGAGAGAAAGAGAGAGAAAGAGAGAGAGAGGAGGAAAGAGCATCAGAGAGGGAGGGAGGGAGACACTGCTGAGCGGAGAGAGAGGATCAGAGAGAGAGAGAGAGAGGGAGGGTTCACACACACAGACACACACACACACAGACACACACTCTGTTGCTGATGTGACAGCCGTAGGGCCGGCCAGCCGGCGTCTGTTTGTTGAGCGCCGCGCGTCAGAGCGATGGTCGAGCGTGTGCGTGAGCGTTAGCATGTCTGACTCCTTCTGGACGGTGCTCTCCAATTTCTCGCTTCCTGAGAGAAACATGCTGCGTCGCTCCAAGAGGTAACGACTCCTCCACATTCTCTCACTTCTTCATCATCCCTCTGCTCACCTGCCTTCATCTGCACTTTCCTCTTCCTCTCTTTACTTCTTTCTTTCACTGCGACACATATCTTCCTTCCTCTTTTCTCCTCCTCCTCCTCTTCCCCCTTTCTGCATGTTGTTGATGCTCAGCAGGAATTTCTCATGAAGGTCATCGAACTAGATTTGTCTTTTGCTGGATAAACAGGTCATTGTGTCTGTGTGTGTCTGACAGTCTGTGTCTGACTGTGTGTGTGTGTGTGTGTGTGTGCAGCACTGCTGGTATGTGTCTGCAGTGTGTGTTCTTTCTTTATTAGATTTCATCAGTCTGCGTATTATCTGCGTCTTTGTGATGCAAGTGCAGCTTTCAAGGGAAAATCTGACGTCTGTCCTCATTTCTGTGTCTCTCTCTCTCCTGTCGTTCCCTCAGTTGACCTCTCCTCCTCTCCTCATCTCCTCTTCCTCTCCTCTTACTCACCTCTTACTCTCCTCCTCCTCTCCTCCTCCTCTCCTCTTCCTCTCCTCTTCCTCCCCTCGTCCTCCCCTCTCTCTCCTCTCTGTCCAGCCAGAAGTGGCTTCTCCTCCATGAAAGGGAGGAAGAGGCAGAGCTGTACTTCTCACTTTGAAGCAGCAATTTTCTTCCTCCTCCCTGTAATAACAGTAGCTGCCACACACACACACACACTCAGGGACACACTTCTGTGCTCCGTGCCACCGCCCCCTGTTGTGTGTGATTGTCTCTGCAGTGTTTTTAAAAGGGGCTTGTGAAGTGAGACAGGAGCGACGCCTGCATAGCAACAGGCTCGGACACTTTTTGTGTTGGATGAAGTCTGCAGCTCGTGTGGAGCCGGAATCGAGACTTGACCGATTCATCGCTCGCACACAAAGACTCTGAAGAGTCAATTCTCTCTTTTCAACACAAGATACCACACACAGATAAATCCTTCATCATCCTGATGATCCGTTTCTGAATCAAGAAATGTCAGACAGAGTTCTTGCCTCTCGACCCTTCAAGCTTTTCTTGTGCAAAGTATATATATTTATATATATTGTGTGTTTTGTTATTGTTCTGTCCTCCTTGTTGTAAAAGACAAGGTCACAGCATCACATGCACTGACCTTTATTTAGATGAAGACACAATGTCCCTGTCGGACGGACAAGAGTTGGATTTGATTGATGGAAAATGTATATATTCATTTATTTTGTCACTTGTCAACTCTCCACCTGGCTTCTTCTGGTTGGGAAGTTCAGACAGACTTCTGAGAGCAGACGTTGGACATGATTTGATCATGAAATCACACAAACACACACACACACACACACACACACACACACACACACACACACACACACACACACACACAGGCTGCAGACAGGAGTTGTTCCCGCAGATTATCACACGACGTAGAGTTTTTATTAACTTCATTGTCGCAGAAGAAGGGACGCTCCATCTATCGAGGTTTTTATAAAGATGGTCTCTAAGTGTGAGTGATTAGAAAAGAGCAGAGGAGCAGATGTTTAAGTTAACACTCAAACCGGCCTTTGATAAATGTCCTCACTCTGTCGGGTCTATGCTCCAAATGGTCCTCACAGATACATAAGTACACACACACACACACACACACACACACACACACACACACACACACACACACACACACACACTGTTGTCACATTGATTTCCTGTCCAGACTTTAACCTGCAGTACAACATTATTGAATGGACTTTAGGAAATGAGTTTAGCTGTAGATCTTATCCACGTATGCTCACCTGCTGTCTGATGTGTGTGTGTGTGCGTGTGTGTGTGTGTCTGTGTCGTGTGCATGTGTGTGTGTTTCAGTGTGTTTAGCTGAACGCCCACACATCTGTTTGCTCATCTGTCTTTATCTCTGCTGTCGGCTCCGTGTCAGAGTCGACTTCTTTCTCTTGTGAGAGTCACGATCACTAACTCATTGCATTCTGAGTTTATACAGTTTTTCATGTTAGAGTTAAAACACGAGTAAATACACACGTTCAAAAAGTGAAACACACCAGACCTGCAGTTTAACAACAGGATGACACTGTTTCTCCAGGTTCCTGCACGTAAATCTGTAAGTGTTTAAAACACTGTTAAAGTTAACATGACAGTGTCACTGTGTCTTAATACTGCACAACACACAACACACATCACACAACACACAACACACAACAGCTCTGTGACGAGGCTCAAGTGTGTATCACTGTGGCAAATATTAGAAACTGTACACAAACAATAAAGCTCATCGCAGCAGGTCCCTGGTTTGACTCCGACCGGCCGACCCACTATATCCTTCACTGCAGCTACCAAAATAAAGGCATGGGAAAGCCCCGATAATAATCATGATTATTATCAATAATAATAATAACAAGAAAAAGCACATGAAGCTGTTTTTATTTACACTTAACTTTTAAAACAATAACACAAAATAATATTGTCTCATCACAATATGATTTCAGTAACAGTCGATGATTATATTATTATTATTATTATTATTATATAATATTTAAATAGTTCAACATTAAGGGAAACATGTTTGTTAAAGCTGGAATCACGACTGGTTAGCCTAGCTTAGCATTAAGAGTGGAAACGGGGGGAAACAGCTAGCGTGGCTCGGTCAAAGTCGTTAGTTAACGTTTAGCTGCGTCCTGATTCTGGAGACGTCTTCGTGAGCCGGACTGAAAAGAGACGGTCGGGTCTGAGGACGATTTCCTGTCCTGCTCTACTGTTGCGTCATCTGAGCGGCTGCACTCCTGTAGCTCAGCCATCCAGACAGCTAGCTTGTTATCTTCATCATCAGTGCACAATGAATCCTCCTCCTCCTCCTCCTCCTCCTCCTCCTCCTCCTGTTGGATCTTTGCTGCTCGCGAACAGGAAGGAAATTACATTTCTGCACACTGGACCCAAAAGTGCCTGCAGGAGAAAGTTCCCCCAGAGGATCTGAGTCATTGGACGTCTTCTGTCTCCAAACAGACTCGGAGTCTTTCAGGAGCTGATACATCCTGAAGAGTGGTTTTATCTGATCACTCCTGTCGCTCTGCTGCTCCTCTCGTATCACTGCAGCTCTGTCACGTCCTGTTCTCCCTCCGCAGACGTTTGACAGGTGTGTTTGCCTCAGATGTCAAATTTATATTCATGAGTTGTCCATGAAGTTTTGTACATTAGCTGCTCAACAGCAGCCGAGTGAGAAATGAACCTGCACAAACTAAACCATCAGTTCAGTGGGAATGATTATTATTAGTATTATTATAATAAAATACAGCATTACCCCTCACTCTGCTTTATTTACACCATCAAAGCAGGTGAGCAGATTTCTACTTAACTTCCCATTCACGCTCCTGCTCCCCAGAGGAAGAACCCTTTACCTGTTTTCACTCAGAACATCTGGTCATGCAGCGTATGTGACATTTACTGCTCCACCGAGGATGCACCCTTTAGATCTGACCCACTGACCTTTACTCTAAAGCAGAACAAATAGTGTGTCTGTCGCTACCAGCAGAGAAACACACCTGCAGACACACACTCACACTTCTGTGTTTGTCTCTTCAGAGTTTACTATTCCCATAATGCACCTCTTCATGTGTGTGTGTGCAGCTTTTTATGAGTTCACACAAAGTGTACAATTCCATCACACTTCCCTGGAAAATTGAGAAAAGCGTAAATGGCACTTGTGCGTGTGTGTGTGTGTGCGTGTGCGTGTGCGTGTGTGTGTGTGTGTGTGTGTGTGTGTGTGTGTGTGTGTGTGTGTGTGTGTGTGTGTGTGTGTGTGTGTGTGCGTGTGCGTGCGGCGTGCGTGTGTGTGTACCACATGCTGTGCTCAAACTGCTGATGCTGCACATCTCAGCAGATGGCAGGAGACACACACACAGCATGTCATATCTACATGCACTAATTATTCATCAAATGGGTTTGAAACAAGCTGCCAATATATCAAACACCTAATAATCTCTCACAGGTTTTTGCTATATAAAAATGCCTTTGAAGGAAATGCCCTCAAACTCAATGTCTCAAGGCGACAACTGGTCCTCACAAAGATGGAAAAAGCAGAGCACATAAACAGAAAATTAACCAATGAGATGAAAGACGCAACACTGATCATTTTACCGTCGCAAATCGTATCTTTAGTCACTCATCCAGGATCCAGACGGGTTCAGCCTTTCGGAAAAACTTAATTATAGCCAGCATATGTGATGAGCTAATAACAACACACACACACACACACACACACACACACACACACACACACACACACACACACACACACACACACACACACCTGCCAGCGCTGCCAGAGCCTGTCAGAAATTTAAAACCCTCAAAATCAGGAAATATGTTTCATAGAAGAAGACAGTGGTTTATATCAGGCCTCTGCAGTTTCCTTTCTGTACAACAGAAGACGTTATTTAATAATGTGAGTGCTGAGAGCTCGACTGATTTAATCTGATATGATCCTTTCAGAGACATATTAAATCTGCGTGGATCTTTCTTGATATTAAAACTCTATTTATAATTATTTATAAAAATGTTATGATTGAACTGTAAAATACAAAACCACGATTACATTTCTTTCTCAGAGGGACACAACCGAGCCGCCTGCAGATTATAAAACTGTGTCATCATCAGCACAGACGTCAGTGGTGTGTTAAAGTGTGAACAGGGGAGGACCCACAATAGATCCCTGAGGAACTCCATTAAAAATAACGATGGCATCTTTCTCAACTTGCACCATATTCCGCCGAGTGTTTTATTGTCAGACGTGTTACTTTAGAAACACATCATCAGTGTGGAGCCGGAGCCTCATCACAGCGCCTGTCCCAGCTGTAATTTCCTCAGAGTGTAACGAGCCTCGCTTCGCCTCCCGTCAGTACGCACACGCTCGCTTCAGAGCAACTGACAAAGAGGAGAAATGCTGTGAGCTCGACCTGTGGATGTTTGAAGCCGTTCGGCGTGAAGACTGTTACTTCATTTCCTCCTGTCTTCTGTCTGGGGACGGATGTCACAGCTTAAAGCAGATTGTTCTTTTCCCTGCAAGCTTCTTTTGTGCAGCAGCGTGTACACACACGCAGACCACACACAACGCACACACACACACACACACACACACACAACACTCACAGACACAACACAGTCATCTCAGCTCAGTGGGGATCTGAACTCAAACCATTTCACTGCAGGATCCACCTCGTAATGTCTCTTCTACCATTAGAGAAGGAGCCTGAATTGACAGATTGTTAAAAACAACAAGACAGAACATAGAAACTGTCCAGGTGCATCACGTACCTTTGAGAAACCAGGAAACTCAGATGGTAAAGACATTTATTTTTTAAATTCCTGCAACCGTCCATTTGACCTTGGGTTACGCTGCCCCCCCCTTCACCACATTTTACGTAAATTGGTTCAGTAATCAGTGATTAGCATTAATCCTGCAAAAAAAAAAAAAAACTGCTGAGGAAAAGATAATCTCCTTAGTGGAGTTAATAAAGATTCTTCGGGTTTCCAAAGCGGATTAAAATCATTTAGTTGACTTAACATATTAATGCATATTCATGTTTTGCAGTAGAGATCTGGCAGTTTTTTAAAGGTACTTTGGAATAAATGCTGTTGTCTCCACTTGAGGATCTGTAGCTGTGTCCGAGTTCAGGGGCCAGGACGCGTTCTGCATTAACCACGAAATGACCACGAAATGAGACAGTCTGGAGGCCCCGCCCTTACTGCTGTCGCCTAGCAACAGAGCTGCAGTTGGACACGACAAGAAAGTTTTACTGCCCCTTGGTTTTTTCAGCATGTGTACTATTACCTGTTCAGTGTATTTGTGTGGTACATTGTGATACTTCTCATCACCAAAGCACAATCTGTAGTCTTGGCGCTGTGATGCAATCGGTGTGTGAATGCAGCCTCGGAGGGATTCAACCTTGTGACTCAGTAAAGGTCGAGTCAGGGCCGTACTTGTTTACATTAGAAACTGATGGAGACAAATGGCTTCAGCATATTTAGTTGTTTCATGACATTAGAGCAAATACACACGTTTGTACTAAACCTTAAAGTAAATGTAGGACGAAGAGAATCGTGTTCTGGTGACTGAAGGGGAAACTACAGTAAATGCTGTTTGTGGGTCAGTGGTTGTGACAGTTGTGTGTTACATGATGGCAGCTGTGATTTTGTCCATTGTCTTTGTGTTTCATCGCCGTCCTCTGGTGTGAAGGACGCTACGTGCAGACCCGCTCCTGCCTGAGTGAATCTCTAACATCTGTGCGCCCGTCGGCAGCGAGTGCACAGATGTGCCGTCTGTGCGATCGTGTGTTGGACAGTGAGCGGACACCTGCTTGTGTTAACACGGAGCTGTGTGTAACTAATGACTGACTTTTACGTTCCTGACAGCGTGTGAGGTGAATGTGTGTCTGAGTAACGACTCTGGGAAACTGTAAATCTCTCTGGTTCATTGCAAAGCTCCTTTAAAGTCCAGCTTTTATAGATGTTGTAATGTGGAAATCCTCACTTTGACTGAGGACAAATCACTTAACGGGTCTGGTTTCTGTCCTCAGCTGTCGGACGAGCAACAGGAAGAGCCTGATTGTGACGTCCAGCACCTCCCCCACCCTCCCCCGACCACACTCACCTCTGCATGGACACACAGGTAACACACACTTACTGGATACACCCCCGACTGTTGACCTCTTCAAATCATAGGATGTGTTTTTAAAGGGCCGAACTTTCCCACTGGCCTGAACATAAACTATATTTATTTTCCTACATAAAAATGTACTTTAATTTTGTTTATGTTGCCTTTTAAGAACTGAATGGGGACAAATTAAATATATATTTCCTTTTCTTTTTAAAGAGTGTGTGTGAGTGAACTAACACTAGTGTGTGAGGTGTGTTACCAGGAGTTGTGTTGTTTACTATCACAGCTCAATTAACACCTCAGACTTCAGCTCAGGCAGATGTGTGATGCTCTGGATTAAAGCAGAAGCTGCTTGTGTCCCACGAATACGAGATGAAATCGATTTCCTGCCACTTTCCTGGAAACCTTGTTCGTTCATCTCCGCTCTGTTCACCTTGAAAACGTACACTGACAGGATTTCTGTCGAACACGCCTGACAGCATGTAAAACTGTAGAATCTACCACCAGCATCCCAACCCCCCCGTCTACTCGTCAAATATAAAGAGAGAGAGATGAACAACAGGGATGTTGATCGAAGGAGACTGAAGGAAAGTGAGCGAGAGTCGAAATGAAGATCGGAAGGACGAGATAAAAATGGATTGGACAGAGGAGAGAAAGTCGGAGATTCAATCAGTCGAGAGAGAGAGAGAGAGAGGAAGAGAGAGAGGAGAGAGAGAGAGAGAGAGAGAGAGAGAGAGAGAGAGAGAGAGAGAGAGAGAGAGAGAGAGAGAGATCCTCATTAACTGAGTGTTTGTGCACGTCCACGCTCAGTTGACAGAGTCGCATACGTTTCATTTCCTGCTGAGGAAGTAATAGAAGTTGCAAAATTGTCAGTCACAAACACACACACACACGCACTTTGTTTTGTTGTCATGGCTTTTTATCCAGTTCAGATGATTAGAAGTAGAACTTCAATCCAATTTGAATTGTAGATCCTCCTTGGGTGCATTTACACCTGAACTTTCATGTGGTCAAGTTTTGAACCCTAATTCAAGGGCAGATTTAAATTGGGGTTTAAACACTATACAGCCAAATGTCAATCAAAGTCAATGTTCTGCCCATTTATCCTCTGCACAACAAAATCACTAAGTGCTTTGCAAAAGAAATAAAAACCAGACGAAACAATCAAACTGAGACACGAGGAAATAAAAATAATAAAACAAGATCAGATAAATAAGAACAGTCAGTTCAGATAAAAGCTGATGTCAAACAAAGAGTCGTAAAAAGTTTACGACGACATTTAAAAGGAAGTCGAACATCATCTCTATGTTCGGAGCTAATAATAGACTTTGAGAGGCAGATGAATAGTGGTGGAGTCAGGAAGTCAGAACATGTGAAGAACTCACATTGTCACATCCACACGAGTTTGTTTCAGCACAAACACAGAAACATCAGTGAGACTCGAAAGCTGTTTTCAGACCTGAGCTGAAGTCTGGAACTTCTCCTGCAGCCTCCTGGTTAAATGTCCTGAAGCTTCCCAGAGAGCGAGTGGACGTGTTGACGAGGTTTCTAACACGTAACGGACGTGAAACTGGAAGAACACAAACATCTCAGGATGAAGAAGAGGAGCCGTACACGTAGAAGACGTCAACTTGGAAACACGAGGAGGTTCCAGATCTTCTGGTGATGAGGGCCGACGCCGGTGTGGATGAGCTGTAAACAACAACACTGATCTTTCCACAGCAGAGTTTATACGTCATGTCCGGCCTCCTGCTGCTCTACAGGCTCCGCCCCTGCTGCTCTACAGGCTCCGCCCCTCGCCTGGATGTTCCCACATGTTCCTGTTTGAACGAGTCGGACCCGACAACCTGCTGCTGCTTCACAAACACCAACTACACAACATGTCCTGATGCTATTTCATGAAATCAGCTTGAGTGACTGTTCAGAACATGAAGAACTTGAGGGACACATGATTTTGTGATGGAAAAAGACTGAGTTCAGGTTTGTGGTGTTGTTCTGGTCACACTGGTCCAGAATCCTCCTTCGTTCTATCTCTTCCTGTTTTCCTCGTCGTCTCCATCTTCGTCCTCCAGACTGCTGTGGCTGCTGTGGCTGCTGCGTCTCCATGGTAACACAGCCACCGGTCTTCAGTCGTCCTCTCACTCCCGTCTCTTCTGTCTCTCCCTGCCGAGGAAACAAATACGACTAATTAAATATCATTAATTAATCTCACTGCTTCTCAGTTTTCATTTTCTCTCTTGTTGCTTCATGGAAAATACAACATCTTTTCCTTATGTTCATGTTTAGATGTTTGCATTGAAGCTTAAACACAGTTTCAGCTTCAACACAAACCTTTATCTGTGAAAGCAGAGCTGTGAGATCTCATTGTGGGCAGGTACTGATTAATATGCACCACTGGAGACCATTAAACCTTCTCTTCATTCCACAGAGCGGTTTTATTCGTAGGTGATTGCTTCGATCTTCCTCTTCTTTCTCTCAGTCTGTCGCTCCGGCCCCTCATCATGGTTTCAATCATTCACTTTACTGCTCGTCACAAGGAGATTCCTCTCAGTCTAATATCCTGAGGGGCTGATGAGAACCAATCTTCTCCAGAAATGACTTTTATTAAATGTTCACATTCTGCATAAATTCCTTGTTTCAGCTCGTGTTGCCACTTCTGCCGTCTCTTTCTTCTTCTTCTCGTTCTTCCCTCTCCATGACACTGTAATGTAAACCTTCCCTCTCCTCCTCTTTTCTCTCGAGAGTTTCTGCACCTTCTCCTCCTCTTCCTGTTCCCTCACTCTGAACTTTCCTCGTGGCGGTTGTTGGGTAAAGGTCAGTGTGTGACTGACAGCTCTTTGTGCTCGGGCTTCTGATGAATTCTGTCAAACTCGTCTTAACGAAGGACGGAAAGAAAGAATCAAGCTTCTCTCTTGTTCACTCTCTTGTCAAACACTCACAAGAAAACTTTGACGTTTTTCTTTTTCTTTTCCTCTTCCTGTCTTTCCGCCCCTTCCCAATTATAGCAGTATTTTGTTATCCCAGCCACTCGCTCCCTGGAGAGTCAGCGAGCGAGACTGAAGAGGCACAAAGCAGATATTACATTTGCATGTTTCTCATGCCGGAGTATCTTTCTTGCTAAAGTAGGTCAGTGTCACTGCAGTTTGCTGCAGAGCAGCTTCTGAAAACGTGACAGTGAAGCAGCTTCGTTACCTGTAGGGATGAGACGGGTTCAATGAGCTGTAAGTTACACTCACATTCATTATTCAGTCCAGACATACAGTCCACCAAACATGGAAACTATTATGCAAATGTTTTATTTTAACCAATCAGATTTGAAAGTCACTCTGGATTAGGACACGACCAATTTCTCTGATAAAAATCGCAGAATCTTCCACAGACCCCAGTGTCTGCGTTTATCTTTTGTGTTGATAAGAAAACTTATATTTTTCTGAATAAACAATGTGGAATACAAGTTAATACGAGTTTTATAAATTTGGTTGTCTGCGTTGGTAAAACCCAGTGTGTTATTCCTTCAGGTTTTTTTAACACAATATCTACAGAATGCCAAAAGGGAATTTCTTCAGACTCACAGATGAACTGATTTGAATTTGGAGGTCGAATCTCAAGGTCGTGGTTACCTCTTGAACATATCTCAAGTAGTTTGAGGCGTCTGCCCCCGAAAACAACTCAAAACTGCTGCAACTGCAGATTAGTTTCATCACAATTTATCTTTCATGTGCAAAATAATAAAGTGTGATAATAAAACAGGCCAATGAGGCCAGGCCAGATTGTCATAGAAACAGAACTCACACAAACACACACACACAGGCCTTCACACAGCACAGAGTGATTTTCATTTACAGAGAGAGATGGTTCCTGTCTGTGAACACGCTTTAAACTGACTAATGGTCCACACATGCACACACACACACACACACACACACACACACCACATACTTGTAGCCATGTGTGACGCTGCAGTCAGACCAATGTGTCCTGTAACATCCACACAGGAACAAGATCGTGCACAGGACAACTCGCAGAAGCACGACGGACACTAACAAGCGTGTGTTTGACTAAAGACACGCGTGTTCACTGGAGTGTGCGTGTGTGCGTGTGCGTGTTCTGTCACAGAGACGGAGAATTCAGGTTTTAATATTTGAGCTGCAGCTCTGTCCAGACCCCCGCTGAGCAAAATACATAATTGATGTGGAAATGTCCGACCACTTAATCTCTCCTCCTGTTTCGAAAGGCTGCCAGCCTCTCGTCTCCCATTTATCTGTGTGTGTGTGTCTGTGTGTGTGTGTGGTGAATTATTAGTTACACTCTGACACTCAGCTGTGTATCTTAGGCTGCCCTTGAATATTCAGATCCATTACTGGCTGAACATATGGACGTGTCAGTTATTAAATAATCTCAGGTTTATTCAGAGGAGGCTCATCCATTTTCTGAAGTGTCACTTCTACAGCAGATCACATGTTTTATTATGTGTTGCATCTGAGAAGGTCCCTGTTTCTGTCTGATTAATATCGTAGTGTTTTCTTTCCACCAGACAGATTTATCTGCTAGAATCAGGTTCATTGGACAAAGAAGCTTCAGGAGAAAAAAATGAGAAGTGCAGAATAAACCGATGAAATATCACGATGCGTTCAGGGACTTTCAGACGGTTTAAAACCTGTGAAAGTAAAGATTGTGTTATCGACCCATCAGCTCCCAAAGTGTTGTTCATGATGATGTAATTGATTTGATCTCATTGTCTGTGTTGCTCCTCTAACACGAAGCCCCTCTGCTTTGTGAGTAGTTACAGTATTAGATCATGTTGAATATATCATCGTATCAGCTGCGAACAAACGTAAATGAATAAATATAATAAATCCTTCTGTATCTTCTTCCAGGAACCAGCCCACTGGACAGTCCTCGCAACTTCTCCCCCAGCACAGCGGCACACTTCTCCTTCGTCCCTGCACGCAGGTGAGACACACAAACACCAACACACACACGTACACAACCAGGTGGAAACGTCACTGTCATGGAGGTTGGGATGATAGAGTCCACCATGTTTCTACAGTCGCCCAGACAAAACAAAGACTGTCTCTGGAGACGACCTTTTGCATTTCTATGTGAGCAGAAGGCTGCCGGAGGTTCTCTGACACAAAGTGAGCGGTTGTTTATTTGGCTGAAATCTAGCACCTCGCTGCTCGATGCCTCTAACCGCTACAGACCCGTCCTCGTGTCCTGTGAAACGCTGGGAAACGGTTCAGTGGCGTCGGGGTCTTTGGATCCGAGCTGCCGCTGAGAGCGAGGAAGCTGATGAGGCGGGAGATGATCATCCTGAGCCTGTCACTCAAACCAGGATTAATAAACCTCTTATCTCTCTGGGCACAGATAGTAATTACTGGGGTGTGCGTCTGAGCTGTGTGTGTGTGTGTGTTTTTTTTAAATCCACGTCAAGATAAGAAAGTGTCTCAAGCTCATAAGAAAGTTTGATGATGTGGAACTTCTCAGCGACCCTGCCTCTTGAATCTTCATCAAAGAGATTCGGTTTCCATGGTAACACACCTTTGCCGGCCCACCCCCGGCCCTCAGGCTGTTTCCATGACATCATCATCGAACGCCGCAGCCAGAAACAGCTTCTGAAGTTGATCTGCGTGCTGCTGCTGCCCGTGGAGCTGCAGCGACACCGTGTGGTGGAGTCTGACACAACACCTCAAACACTGGAGCAGCTTATTCTTTTTTCAAACTAAATAATATTTAATATCCTGTTTGATTTAAAAAGCTTCTCTCTAGACTTATGGGCTCTTTGTTATTCTTAGAAGATGCAGACGTGCAGAGAGTGTGTGTTTGTATGTGCGTTTGTGTTTTTATATATATAAGTACGTGTATGTGTGTACTGTGTGAGTGACGGCTGCTAACAGCTAAATAAAGAACATTGTCTTGTCTCCCTCGCAGTCACGGACACAGGGCTGACAGGTAACCTCTTGAGTTTTTGACCTCAGTCCTTCCCCCTCTTTCTTCCTGCCCTCCGTCCTGCATGGCTGAGCGCACACACTCTGAGTGACATCAGAGACGACCCTGCAGGGCCCCTCCTCCTCTTCCTCTTCCTCTTCCTCCTGCTCTGCTGCTGCTGAACACTGGAGGAACAGCCCCTCCCGCTGCTCACACACTTAGAGCAGGAGACTTTCAGGAACTCTGGAGGCATGAGAATCTTTGTGATGTGGATGAAGCTGCTGATGTTTCCTGTGTGCAAACCAAACACGAGTCCTGATAAATGTATCTGATGTGATTCATCTGGTTCCTCTGAGCCGTAGAGCTCCATCATCTCCATCATCTCCATAACCTCCATCATCTCTCTGCTTTAGAGCATCAAATGTGAATTAATCCGCCGCTGAAAATAGTCCCCATCAAACACAGCTCCTGTTTGAAGGCGACTGATCAGCTGTGACTCAGCCTCATGTTACTGAGCCTCTTCTAATGGAGCTGACAGTGATTCACATCTTCAGCTGGAACCAGTGAGCTCAGCGCAGAGGAGTCAGTGTCGTGGGTTTTATATAGAAACATATAGAATAACATCATCTCATCCTGAGTATGATCCAGTGTACAGTTGCTTCTCTCATGCTTCCCTCCATGTGGATCCTGCTCTCGGCTTTGTCTGCCCTTATCCTCCTGTTTCCCTCCTTCAGAAGATTGATGTTACTGCTCTATGTGACGATGCTGCGTCTGCTCAGTGGTTGTGTGTTATCTTTTTGTGTTGAGTTGTGTGTCTTTAATGAATCCTTCTCCTCTCCTGCAGGACGGATGGAAGACGCTGGTCTCTGGCCTCGCTGCCGTCCTCTGGCTATGGCACCAACACTCCCAGCTCCACTGTCTCGGTAAATATCTTTATGTCTGTATCTCTCTCTCTCTGTGTGTGTACTTTGTATTTTATAATGATCTGTGGACCCAGAAACCCGGAGATAAGCGCTTTCTGCTCCCTCCGACTTTACTGCAAAGCAACAAGCTCTCAAAAGCTCCCTCAGCTGCGATCCACAACCTTGTTCTTCCCCAGTTCTCTCGTTGCTTCCCCCCCTCTGATACCCTCAAGTGTACTTCTGCTTCCTCTCCTCCTTTCTTTCCCTCGTTCCCTGGGACGTATCAACGGCCCCTCTGGTCTCCTCCTCCTCCTCCTCCTGCTGCTCCTTCATCTCCCTTCTTTAAACCCTAGTGAGCAGTTTCTGTGGAGCAGCCGCCTGCAGAATGAGACCCAACATGTTTCAGAGGCAGTGAGCTGAGTTAGCTCTTAGCTCGGACTCAGACCGTTAGCTTACTGAGCTAACAGAGCTAACAGAGGACCGAGCTTCTCTCAAATCATCCTGTCAGGACAAATACATGAGACAGGTCTGTGTTTCAGTCACAGGGTCGAGTCCCAGCAACATTTGATAAAACCACCAACAGTCTGAGTCGAGTCCCGTCACCGCTGTACCTCATACGATGTTATCTGAGTTTATGTCTCAGTCTCTAGTTTCAAGTCTTCTTCAAACAGCTGATGTTCATTTAGTCAATTATGATCAATTAGAGTCCAACAGACCTAGTACCGTCCAATGGGTGCAGGTGGCATGTGTAGGTGGGCGTGTCTTCCAGCTCTCAGTCAGGCTCCACCCTCAGTTCCTCCAAATATGAACCCGTCTGGTTTCAAAAGACCAAGATGGCGCTGGACAGAGTTGAAAGTGAGGCTTCAGCTCACAAACCACTGTTCCCAGTTAACCTGCTCCCCGTGTCTTCTCTTCCTTTAACCACCGACCCGTCGCTCTGAAGACAGACCTGGTCCTCTCTCGTCCCGGCCTCGCTCCCCCCCTCACCCCGCTGTAGCT
Source organism: Hippoglossus stenolepis (assembly GCF_022539355.2). Lineage (NCBI taxonomy): Eukaryota > Metazoa > Chordata > Actinopteri > Pleuronectiformes > Pleuronectidae > Hippoglossus > Hippoglossus stenolepis. The sequence goes on from NC_061496.1 coordinate 1,445,120, forward strand.
CCAGTGCTGGTTGTAATCTGTGCTCCCTCTGTGCTCCTCCTCTCACAGTCCTCCTGTTCATCTCAGGAGAAGCTGCACCAGCTGCCCTTCCAGCCCACGCCGGACGAGCTGCACTTCCTCACCAAACACTTCAGCTCCGAGAGCATCACGGACGAGGAGGGACGCCACTCCCCCCTCATGAGGCCGCGGTCCCGGAGCCTCAGGTAGGAGCTCGGAAACTTTTCAAAATGATCCTCTGACTTTGCAAACACCCACAGGAACCTTCTGTGAAATCACTCAGCCCCTGAAACTCTGACTGTTCAAGCCGAGGTGGAAGTTTGTTGAACTTATAATTTAGATGTTAAACTCTCCTCCACTTATTGTAGAGAACCACTGCACGTAGTCTGTGAACTGAAGGTTTCCTGTGTAGCTGTGGTGAGAAGCTGAACACAGACTGAGACCAGCTGAGGAGGTTCTGTTCAGGAGGCCACTGAGAGATGTGGTTTGGACTCTGGACGGTTCAGTTAGATCCAGATCCCTCCTCTCGCTCCCTTGGCTCCTGCTTCAGATTGTTCTATGGTTTCACCTCCATCTTGTGCCTCAGCAGCAGTTTGCTTTTCTTCACCTCTGTTCTGTTTCCTCATGGACAGATATTGAGTTTTCTCTGCTCCAACATGAAAGACGGCGAGACTCACGTTGTGTATTTGATTAGCTTCACACTGTGTTTGTTGATATTGTGTGTGTGAAGCAGTTCACGCTCACATGATCCACCACCACCCGGTGTCTCCATCTCTGGAAGATCACATAGAACTAGACAGAAAGCATAGCAAGTGGGATAGTGATTTTTATTCTTCATATAGAAATAGTTAAAACAGGAAGAATGAGATTCATTAAAGTAGAGTTTGAGAAGTTGTTTTCTGATCTGAGTCTGAAGCTTCATGTGTTTGATCCAGTTTCATTTGTTAGTTTCACATTGTAAATAAACGGTCCCAGCTTTTATCTGAGACATTCTTCCAGCTTCTAAAAGCAAAGTGATGTCACGATACAGATGAAGTCTCCTGGAGGTGACTTTGAGAAGCTGAGGCCGACAGTCTGAGGCTGAATGAGCCTCAGTGGAGAGTCTGACATCAGCAGCGAGTGTCGTTAAACCTCCACCGACGAGGAATCTACAGGCTGCAGATAACTAACAGAGTTCAGACTGTGAGACAGTGCGGAGCAGAGACAGAAGGGAAGTGAGTGATGAGATGATCAGGAGGAGGAGCATGTGTGTATGTGAGCGAGGGAACAAATGAAAATGAGGTGCTGACGACAATTATATGGTAATTTTACGACTCTCCTGTGACTGATGAGTCTTCATTTTTTTATCGTTAAACAGCCTCTTTGTTCGTCTCTAATTTCCATTCTTTCCTCGCCTGAGTCTCTTCTTCCTCGATCCGCTGGTTGTGTGCAGTTGTTTCACCGTTTCCCTTCGGTCGCTGCGTCCGCCTCGTCCATCCATCATACACGTTTTACACTCTGTACAGACGCTGATGGATGGAGTTCACAGACACCTCATTGACTTCATGTCTGCAGAAGCACATATCTCACGTGTGTGTGACGTGAGGACTGAATCTGTCCTCGTCTGCACACGGGACATGTGGACAAATGAAACAAACGTCTTCCTCAACTCTTCGATCTGCCACAGGATCAGGAGCGTTTGTCCTGTCGGAACAATTTCATGTCACTTTTAAAATTCATTCAGGATTTTGACATTTCTTTCATAATTTAGCAAAGCAGCTAATACTTTAAACATTATAATTATAATAGTTTAATGAGTCCTCACATGTCCTTGCTTTTATTGTTATTGTCCAGATTCCAACTGATAATACAAAGTGTCACAAAATGATCAAATAATCGTACATTATGGACATTTTGTCATTTCTGATCGTACAAAGGCTAAAATGATCGTACAAATACGATAATTATTGTTTCACAGAGACGCTGAGGACTCGTCACACACGTTTACATCGACTTGGAGACGCAACTCTGATCTTAACCTCTGACCTGGAAGTCAGATCTTTCCTCAATGGACATTCAAGTTGTCCCTAATTAACTGGTTTAGTCTGAAATGTGTCCCCAGTGGTCTCCTATGAATCACACACACACACACACACACACACACACACACACACACACACACACACACACACGCCTCCCCTGCCTCTGGCTCTCTGTCACGGTCAATTACATCTCTCATTTCTGGCGTCGCCCACCTCAGTTGTGAAGCGTCAATGTTATTTGTTTCACACACACACACACACACACACACACACACACACACACCCTCCCCTCCCCTCGTGCCTCGGCGTCACCATCTGATTGACTGTCTCGTCTGATTTACTTCAGTTACCCTCTCCACCAATGAGCTGCTCTGCCTGATCAGAGCCTTTTGTCACATGTGACCTCATCACTTAGCTGAAGAGAAAGGAACCTGCGCTCCACCGTTGTTTTAATTATCCATTTTATAAAACTCCCTGTGGCTCAAACACATTTTCTCTTGCATTTCATAAATATTTCCAGTCGTTCTCACACCTCTAACTTTTAACTCGCGGCTCCAAAGTAAAACAGCAGAACTCTCCCTCAACTTTCTCCTCTTCTCCAAGGTCATTCCTCAGAATAATGACGGAGACGTTTTTTGCAGGGATTGCCACGAGCCCGTTTTTATTTCCCATCATAGCAGAAATATAGCCGTGTTCTAATTAGCCTTTGTCTGCCTTCTTTGTGTTATTCATCCCGGGGATTTGAGTCCGACCTCGGCTGCAGCCCGCACTGAACAGGAGCTTTATTTTAATAAAGGCTCCGGCTGCTCGGAGCCATGAGAGACGAGATGAATCACACGGAGAGGAGGAGAAGATATTCTGTGAAAATTAAAGAATGTACATAACAGCCTCTGGCAGTGAATCCGTCTCTGTCAGGACTAACCTTTACTCGCGGAGCCAGTGGCAGCGCCGCCCGACGGCTGATGGATCTCTCTCTTTTAAGAAACTCCGACATGAAAAGAGGCTTTTAAAGTTGAACATGTCAGAGCTGCAGGTGATTGACATTCATATGTGTGTGTGTTAGTCTGTGTGTGTCTGTCTGTGTGTGTTAGTCTGTGGTCGCCCGTCACTGTGTGCGTTGGCGGAATGATAAACAGCCTCCATGACGCTCAGCTCACTTCTCTCATTCCCATTAAGCTGGTAATTGGACTTTGAGCAGCCGATGGATGACTTACAGCATTACCTCATCGCACTGGTGTGTGTGTGTGTGTGTGTGTGTGTGTGTGTGTGTGTGTGTGTGTGTGTGTGTGCGCACCTCGATGACTCATGCGAACAAGGAGCCAGAAAATCCTTTATCTTACAAATCTCTTCAGGATTTTTGTTTTGAAACTGTTCTATTGTTAATATATTTGGTGCTATATTTACAGTATTTATTTATTTAATTAATTTAATTTCAATACTAGTATTTAAATACTAGTTTTTATCATAACAAATATTTTTACAGGAGTTGCAAAACATCAAGTCTTTGGTTCATAAAATTAAAAATCTGTTCTCTGAGAAGAAGCTAAAATACATCCGACATATTGCTGTTTTATTTACAGTATTTCTTCCACTGGTTCTTCATCAGGAGGCTGATTGACAGTCGTAGTTATTCTGTTTGTCCACAGTTCAGTTTCCTTTCTTTCATTTATATTCTAAATACAAGACAGAATCTGATGGAATCACAAGTAAGAGAAGTTCCTATTCTTTAAAATACGAAAACAAGATCAAATTGTGTAAAAAACAGAAATCTGTTATTCTACGTCCTGAACGAGACCTGGAAGTGTTTAGATCTTTTCTCAGCTCCTTGATCAGAAGATGAGATTCTCCCTGTCGACCTCTGAGGATCGGATGGACCCAATGTTTCTTTTTCTCTGTTCAGATCCAATAGAATAACACAACGTGTGCGAGGCTTCTGTGTGTGACAGTTTTTATTGGATGATGGATTAGGAATAATACGGACTCGCTGTAATATTCAGAAGGGAAACGTTTACAGTCATAAGTGAATGGAATGAATAATACAGCAGAATAACAAAGCCTGAAGTCTAATGGGAAAAGATCTCCCTTTGGCTTGTGTGCACAAACACACAATCACACAAATACACACACTGCCTGTCACCTGTCGTCGTGGCCTATTCTCCTGAAAGTGAGACATAGAAAGGTCAAGGACATTGCTGCTGTCGCTGCCTGGTCTCGTGCTGGGGGGGTGAAGGTGGTTCATGGTAGAATAAGAAGAGAGACGAGTCCCAGGAGGAGCGAGAGAGAGAGAGAGAGAGAAGAGGGATTTATATTCTGTTGGACTGAAGAAGACGTCTCTGTCAGTCTGTCAGGTCCTGATAAAAACCCTGGAGAACACACACACACACACACACACACACACACACACACACACACACACACACACACACACACACACACACACACACACACACAGACACACTCTCTCCAGAGGCTTTACCTTTGCTCCACTCTGTGTGTGCAGCCTTGCTGGTCCAGAGGTTGTCATGGTCTTCAGTTTACAACACTACAGACACACATATGATGAAGACCCCAAAGACCTGCTATTGTGTCTGTGTGTGTGTGTGTGTGTGTGTGTGTGTCTGTGCTCTGGTTACCTGACCCCTGGTCAGTTGTGTTTCTGCAGCTCAGACACAGACAACACTTTCCTCCTCTACAGAAAAACTGAACATCTAGAACATCACTGAGGCCCGTTTCTAAAAATACATCAAGCTCATACATATCATGTTATATCTGAGACGTCTGTGAAAATGTCAAAACACTCTCACAAAACTCCATTATCACAAAGTTAAATCAGAGATTCCTGGATCTGCCCCTGATCCAGAATAACTCCAACATTTGAATGAGTTCTTTCTGGACCTACGTCCCGTCCCTCCACAAAGTTCTGTGGATATTTGTTCAGTATTTTTTGCGTAATCCTGCCGACAAACAATCGAACCGACAGAGTTCTGCATGGCTCCATTTTTGCAAAGCTGCACCTGCAAAGCTCCGGACTGGACCCGACCTGTTTCCATTGAGAACTTATTCACTACATGCTTTTAGTCTTTGATGATCCACTTCGATGTAGCAGCTGGGGTTAGGGTTAGGGTCGGCTGACTAGGCTTCATATAAGATCATTTAGATGCTAAATACTTTAGATGCTAGAAGTACTGCAGAATCATTTTTAATATCTGATTTCTCCAGAATAAATACATACTTCTGAGCAGCTGCCAGCACGTGTTTATTTAATGTCTTACCTGTAGCCATGAATTAATATAAATAGACTTTTATACCATTCATACCCAGCTTGCAGGTTGGCCTCTAACCCTAACTCGCCCTGGAGCAGGACTCTAACATCCTCCTTGGTTGAAGTTTAAATCTTCGCTCTGGATCTTCATACTTTTCTTAACCCCTGAGTCATGATCTATAGATTTCATACTTATATTCATATATTAACACCATCTGGGGATTTGTTCTTCAAAAAACTAGTTTAAAAATGAAATCAATTTCCAAACTTTCCATATTTTTGGTTGCAGAGTGAATTCCTTGTTCTGTCTCACTGGGTCTGTTTCGTTTCAGTCCCGGCCGCTCGCCCATCTCCTTCGACCATGAGATCGTGATGATGAACCATGTGTACAAGGAGCGGTTCCCCAAGGTTCGTACTGAACACACACTTCCTGTTTACAACTAATACACAAGAGAATTTACAGTGATAGACAACAGATATACAGGTGGAAAGAGATGTTCATATAATCACGTGTCGATCTCGTGTCTGTTGATATTAAAACTGATTTCTAAACCTTTATTCAGCTCTTGAAGACTTGATGATATCATTCTTTTCTCTTGTTTATCTATGACATGTATCATTGTCCTGCTCACGTCTCTCCTGTGACTCACCTCCCCCCCCTCCCCCTCTGCTCCCCTCCCCTCAGGCGACGGCTCAGATGGAGGAGCGTCTGGCCGAGCTGCTCTGCTCCTCGGCCCCGGACAAGGTGCTGGCCGACGGGGTCCTGAGCTTCATCCACCACCAGCTGCTCGAGCTGTCCAGAGACTGCCTGGAGAAAAGCCGAGAGGGCCTCATCACCTCCCGCTACTTCTACGAGCTGCAGGAGAACCTGGAGAAGCTGCTGCAAGATGTGAGTCCATAAGAGTTTATTCACTGTCTCAGGGAACTGAAGTACCTTCAAAGTAAGTATTTCAAAGATCATTCACTTGTATCAGGTACAAATATTCATACGGAGAAAAGGTGATTTCCTCTATTTAAGAAGAAATAATATCTCACTCTTCCATATGAAATATTTGAACCTTTTAGCCACATTACAACACAAGAGACATTTGAAGTGCTTCATATCAAAAGAGTATTAAAAATAAAAAAGAGAAAGATCAAATACAATTATAAGTTTTAATATAATATAAAAAGATGAAATTCAAAATGAGTTCTTGTTTTATAAAGATGACAAATTAAAGGATCTCCACATTTATTAAACATGTAAAATGTGGCGAGCAACCAACTACGACTACAAACCAATAGGAATAATATGTTTCATTATTAATTCATAGTTAGTTAGATTGATATGGAGCAACTCATATTAAACTAACTAACTCATAAACTAAACCAATTATACATTTTAATCCTATCACTAGCAAACCCAATGGGATATTTAATAGATTTTATAAAAGCTGTGATGAAGACATCTCGAGTCCCGCTCTGCTCGCTGTGGAATAACTCGACTCCGACTCTCTTCGCTCTTCGGCGTTTCAACCGTCAGCGCCGCGTGATGTCATCCGAAGGCACGAAGACGAGGAAGCGTATCAAACCCGGCTCACACGCAGCTGCTGCTACCTGTTCGATAGCCTCATCCGCTAATCGCCACCCGGCACGATGGGAATGTAATTTGGATTTCTGAGCGTGTGAATGTTTAAGTATATTTACATGTGTGTGTGTGTGTGTGTGTGTGGCGGTGGTGACATCTCTATTAGCTCAGTTTTGCGGTGCCTGGGGCGGGCGGGGGGGATATGATGGCTCCCTGAGGCCTCTTATTGACCTTCTGTTCTATTGGGACACACACACACACACACAAACTATCTCTCAATCACACACACACACACACACACACACACACACACACACACACACACACACACACACACACACACGTCCTGGATTTTAATTTCACACTCCAGCAGTCACCAGGGGCTGACAGATGACTCCCCCAGACGAGCAGGAGGGGCGAGGGAGGTGCGAGGGAGGTGCGGTTGGAGCGTTTTGGGATGGGCGGGAATTCGAGGGGATTCCTTTGCTTCTGATTGGCCGGAGGTGGGGGGGGGATCCTCGTAGAAGGGGAGGTGTGTGTACGTGAAGCCTGTTCGAATGTGAGGAACTTGACTCGAGCACATCTGGAGACGTTCACACGCCGGAGCTGCGATGCCGGCCGGACGATGACATCACCGATTATGCGGCTCTAGCCTCTTAGTTTTTTTTCCCGGCGGCGGCGGCGGCGAAGTGCGGCAGCAGCTGGAGGCGGCGTCCAGACGAGAGGATGAGGCCGTGAGCAGCTGGACGGAGGCGTGAGAGCATCCCTCCATACCTGCGGCGTCTATGGACATCGTTTGCTGTTTGCGTCCCGGGTTCGGATCTTAGGAGGAGACATGTCACACGTGTCGTGGCAGAGGAGGCTGGAGGAGGAGGAGGTGCTGGAGGAGGTGCTGAGGAGGAGCGAGTTGATGGTGATCACTCACAGCTGGGAGGAGGAGGAGGAGGAGGAGGATGCAGAGTTTGCAGTTGAGTCAATTTCATATTAGCTTTATTGACACACTGAGGAAGACGATGAGAGTTCAGTTTCACACACAACCAACTCGTTCAGACTCAGGAGTTTTACTTCCTGTTTCACTAACACAGAAATAACTTTGTTCTTAACTCCTCATTATTATTATTATTATTATTGTTGTTTTACTGAAGTGAGTCGACAGCTTTCTTTAAATAAAAGCTTGAAACTTGTGTTGTAACTCGTTCCCTGATTCGACCTGAGTCTAGTTTGTATGTTATCGGAGTTCATGCTTCAATTTCTGTCACGAATATTGTTTTGTTCTTTTATTCATTGTTTTATATTATATTGTTTTTATTTGTCCTGTGTTTTTACTTTTGTTTTTTATGTGTTCATCCATTTGTAACTCTGTTTTGAGCTTGTTTTTTTAAAGTTGTATCATCGTTAAAAACTGATTATGATCAGACACGTTCCAGGTTCATGGACAGATGAATTAATTATTCCATCTTCTTCTAATCAGGTTCAGTTGAGGGTGTTTCTGTCTGTAGCTTGTTAATAATTCAGATTAGAGTCATCAGGCCTTTTCATCCTGGTGGTGTGGCCATGTTTTCATAAGTAAAGGATTAATTATTAAAATAAAGGGACAATAATTCATTTGATTAATGCACATTAATCAAGTTTCTGTCTTCCAGCGTTAACCTGCTGGTTGATTTTCACCTGCAGTCCTTTGTCCAGATGTTTCTCAGACATTTAGATGATACACTTTTTATAATTTACTTTAAATATATATAAGCTTATACGAAGCTCCTTTAGATTCTGAATTTAGATTCTGTAAATATTCAACTTAAGTATAAATGTTCATAATTAGTTTTTCATGTTGGGACATGAAGGACCGACGTGTTCCTCCACTGCTTCCTGTGTGAGTTACCTGGAACAACATCTGTATTCAGAGTGAAACCCTCCAACATCTGGACTGAGATTTAAAGTTAATCCACTCTGCTGCTGAGCTTCATTTTAAAGGGGCAGTTCACTGAAATACCCACAATGCCTCGTGGTATCGAACCATGATGTCATGTCTTTGGCTCATGCAGCGGTTTGTAAAACAGATGTTCTCATCAAATTGTAAAGAATCCATAAGTTTTCAAGTTTGTGTGTTTAATTAAAAAATCCATCAGCTCCTGTTTTAAATCTCGTTGTGTGAAACCATCTTCCTCTGACGCGTGGCGCCTCTCTGCCTCCGTCCTCCCTCCTTATCTTTTCCTTTATTCATCCGACGCTCTTTCTTCTCCTTGTGTCACGACCCCATTACAGAACTCGCAGGAGTCCGACTCGCCTCCTCCTCCTGTCCTCTGCCGCTCCTGCTCTCGTCTTTTATCTCTCCTCCACCTTCACCCTCCTCCTGCGTCTCTCGCTCTTCACCTCGTGCCTCGCTTCCTCGCTCTCATCCATCCACCCGTCACTATGGCAACCTGCATCCAGGGTATCCTCTGCAGGAACCCCAGGGCGAGCCTGTTAGACTCCCGGAGGTCACCTGAGGGCAGAGGCTACGGCCGAGTGCTAACTCAGCGCCGGCGATCCGTCACCGGGCGCCGCTCGCCCTCTCCGGCCCCTCGCTGGGCCTCGCTTACATCTGCAAACATCTGGCTTTAATTGGCTTTCTGCTGGACTCAGGTGGAAACATGACCTGAGAAAACGATGAGCGCTCTGACCCCCCCCCTGCGGTTAAACCAATTATTCTTCTAAACATTTTAAATGTATTTTTCACAATGTGATTGATGTCATATCAGTAAAACACGTGACAGTCCTCCATCATGTTAGCAGGACGCTCATTTAATAAAACCTAATCTTTACTGTTTCAGCATCAGAATAAAAATTATAAAAAATGTAACTTCTCAAAAATATTTTAATGTTTTTTAACATAAAATACTAAACAACAAAAAGACAATTTGTAGATGAGAAGCCGATAAGCAGAAACATGTTGAACTTTATTTACTCTGATCTTTTTATTTCTGTTTGCAAGATAATATTCATCAAATCTTTTAAATTTTTTTTAACCAAAATATCTCAAACTAAATTTAAGCTTCCTCTCTAGTGTTACTCAGAGTCCAACACTAATTTATCCTCGTTGTCTAATCTAATAACGAAGGATACTAATGCAGATATTTGAGGTCAAATATAAATAACAATATACTTTGAATAAAAGAAATGAGTGTTCAGTGGAATCTAAACTATGTTACTGAGACTTTATAAATGATCTTTGTTATTATTGTTATATAAATCCTGATCAGAAAAGTCTCATATATCTGTGATTTGTTAATCAGCTGCCGTGTGTGAGGTTTTATTCATAAACCCGTCGGAGCAGAGTTGGATGAATGTCCTGTGTGTTCTCAGCAGGGACTCAGTGGAGACACAGTCTGTCTCTGCCCCTCCGCTTAATTAGCTGCTGCTCAGTCGGAGTCCGTCCCTCAGCTGTCCATTACTCACACACACACACAGGTCTCCTTCACCTCACATGTACATATACACACACATGTTTAGCGTGCACTTACAGTACACAGACGCCCCCCCCGCCCTCCGGGTTTCATTACTCTTATAAATAATTCAGGGTCTGGGCCTCGAGGCCTCCAGCGTCTGTCAGCGTTAGACAAACAGCAGCGGGTCGGCCACGCTTTGTTTATGAACCACCGCCTCCACTCTGTTAGCCACATGCAACACACACACACGCATACATTATACACACACATACATACATTATACACACATACACACTACCTTTATAAACACACACACACACAAATACACATACATACATACATACATATTACCCTCCTGAGAATGAAACATGTTTTACAGCGGGTGGTTTGTAATTGTTACAGCTTCCACTTTGCGCGCGCACACACACACACACACACACACACACACACACACACACACACACACACACACACACACAGTCTTCAGTTCCACCCAATTTCTTTCCAGGGATCCGTTTTGGCTCCAGATGCATTTCCACTCAGTTCCAGTCGCCCGCTGGATAAATTGCGGTGTCTCCGCGCTGACAGACATTTCACGCTGGATATCGGGGCGCGAGGCGGAGGTCGCTCTGATTTAAATTACCTCTCAGGTGTCACAGAAGGACGGACGCCGTCGTCCCCTCGTCCTCAGACTGCTGGTTCTGCTTTGTTTGTGAAGGACAAACACGAGAGACATTCTCTGCACAGCGTCAAGGTCAAACACCAATTCAGGGTGTATAATTTAAAATATAATTAACATTAATAATTCATTCAGACGAGGGATCGGTTATCTCCATGACAGAGGGATGTAAACCCTCCTTCGTATTTTACCCCTGAGCTGAAAACATTTTGTCCCGACAGATTCTTACGTTTGGAAATGAAGATAAAAATGAAAGTTGTTGTGTTTCCTCTTCTCAAACCTTCCTCCTGTCTGCGCAGGCTCACGAGCGCTCGGAGAGCGTGGAGGTCACGTTCGTCACGCAACTCGTCAAGAAGCTGATGATCATCATCGCCCGGCCTGCGCGTCTGCTGGAGTGTCTGGTAAGAAACACTGAAGAGTGTCGGTTAGTGACTGACCCGGTCGTTCAAACAGAAACACAGAGACACTGTTTTACTATATTTATCAGAACCAAAGCACATTTACTAGTTGTTGGAAAGTAAGAAGTAATTAACTGACAGTTACTTTATTTAACTATTACCATTTCTGCCACTTTACAAATCTGCTCTGCTTCGTTTCAAAGGGAATTATTGAAGTTTTTACTGCCCTACATTTATCATTTATATTTACAATACACAGAACATGTTATACATTTATTTAAATATAGTGTTTTTATACAGCAGAGGACTCTACTAGCAGTTTATAAAACAGTGAGCTCCACCTCGACCAAGTGCTGCAGCTGTAGAAGGATGCAGAGTTCTGAGTTCTGACTCTCACACTAAGAGCTGTGGAAGGCTTTGGTCACAGTCAAGCTGTTCTCAGATCTGCACTGAAGTCCGGACATGTTCCTGAAATATTCCAGAGGGGCTGAATGTGACAACGTCTGAGCAAAACTCGTAGGATAGAAATATACAATATAAAAAGCTGAGATATATCACAATATGTCTCAGGGGACATTGTTACACACGACTGAATCATGTGATGTCAGACTTTGCCACATTTAGATAAATGTCTGTATCTGAGTTAAATACAAACAATAAGATCCCACATATGATAACTATCATTTCAAAACCCGCAGGGTGAGAAGATGTGTTGTCATAAACAATGAATACAAGAGGAACATGAAACACACAAACCATGGAGCTGATTAACATGTTAAACCTCCAACCTGCTCCTGGTTGTTTCTCTTCATCAGTTTCACTCTGCGGTTTTGAATTGTAATCACACGTCTGCACAACACGTGTAAATGAGCACGTTGGAGAAATATGAAGAGAATTAACTGGGATAGCTTCTTCATGTTGTTCAGCTCGACTCCACGCGTGGTTAATAAACAATTTACAGCTTCCTGCTCCGCGGCGTCAAATGATTCAAGCACCGCAATTCATTTATGGACTTCCTCTGAGAATTTATAATCAGCCTAATACACACACACACACACACACACACACACACACACACACACACACACACACGCAGAGTCAGTCCAGCTGAAGATGTTGAGGGGAAACAGGTGAAATCGACCTTGTGTTGGTCCAGAAACGAGCGGCGGCAGGAGAAAGTGAAGAGATGGAGCAGCGATGAAGACGAGTGTAGAAGACAGATGGATGATTGGAGGAGCAGTGGAGGGTGAAGAGGGGGGGAGGGGGGGGGAGGAGGCCCGAGCAATTACATCGGTAGTTTTGACTAATCACGTGCATCTGAAGCTGTGACACCACACGATGGGTTTTACAAATGGAAGCACACAGATAGTCGGGGGGTGCAGGGGGTGTGAACATGGAAACTGTATGTGTGTGAGTTTAATGGGGGTACTTTGTCTTTGTCAGACGACTTGTGTACGAAGGCAAAAACGACCACGACGACCTCCTCACACATCGTTCAGCCACGACCTCACTCTGCTGATGCTGTGGTTGTGTTGTTGTGTTGTTGTTGTGTTGTTGAGGCTGAAGGTTATTTTCCGTCTGTGTCATTGTTTCGCTTCAGTCTTTGTGCTTCACAACCTGCAAACTGCTGCTTGTTGCACTTGTCTGAGTCATTCAGCTGAAATAAAAGAGATTAAGACACGAGTGAGAAAACCTTCAGGACCAAACTACAACTGGGATCAATCCTCCATGTTAGCAGCTGTTGATTCACATCTAATACTAAGATGATCGTGTTGTTTGCTGCACCACAGATCAGATGAACAGAATATAATTATATTTCCATGTGAACCTTGTGTTTCTCCTGCAGGAGTTTGACCCTGAGGAGTTCTACCACCTGTTGGAAGCAGCAGAGGGTCATGCTAAGGAAGGTCAGGGCATCAAGTCCGACATCCCCAGATACATCATCAGCCAGCTGGGCCTCACCCGGGACCCCCTGGAGGGTAACACCCACTTCATTAAAGTGTTGCTCAGTTGTATATAGACTGTGCGTTGTGTTGCTTTGTGGTGTTGTTGCGTTGTTCTGTTGATTCCTCTGGTTCGGTGACAGTTGTGTGTCTCTCTGTAGAAATGGCCCAGCTGAGCAGCTATGACAGCGGGAACCCGGAAACCCCCGAGACGGACGACTCGGTGGACGTGAGTCCATGAACAGTGTCCACTACGAGAACCAGTTTGTTTAAAATATGATCTGTCACTGGAACATGTTCTCTTTTGGCTGTTTCCTGTTCAGAGTCAAGGAAACACAGTTCCAGCTGCACCGACTCAGCCTAAAACCAAACCCCCCCGAGAGGAAGACTTTGAAACCATCAAGCTCATCAGTAACGGAGCTTATGGGTAAAAACACACAACTCATTCTGCTCTTCTGACGCACGACAACCACTCGTATGAAAGATTTTCCACCATAACATTTAAATATTAGGAAACATTATTACCAGTGGAATGTGTAATATCTGTGGTTTCTTCTTTGTTGGTAGTGCTGTGTTTCTGGTGCGTCACAAAGAGTCCCGGCAGCGATTCGCCATGAAGAAGATCAACAAGCAGAACCTGATCCTGAGGAACCAGATCCAACAGGCCTTCGTGGAAAGAGACATCCTGACGTTCGCCGAAAACCCGTTTGTCGTGTCCATGTTCTGCTCTTTTGAGACCAGACGCCACCTCTGCATGGTGATGGAGTACGTGGAGGGTGAGTTTCTGTCACTGCTACGGTCCGTCAGTCGCGGTGGGAGGACGCGTTGTCTCATGTTGTTGTGGCGGCTCTCGTCTGTAGGGGGCGACTGTGCCACGCTGCTGAAGAACATCGGAGCGCTGCCGGTCGACATGGCTCGGATGTACTTCGCTGAAACCGTCCTCGCACTCGAGTATCTTCACAACTACGGCATCGTACACAGAGACCTCAAACCTGACAAGTAGGACACACACACACACACACACACACACACACACACACACACACACACACACACACACACACACTTCTTCTTTGTCGTCTCACTCAAATTTAACGTTTCTTAATTTGAAACTTCTGAAGCATTTTGAGATGTCAAATCGTCCATGTCCTCTCCTCAGTCTCCTCATCACGTCCATGGGACACATCAAGCTGACGGACTTCGGCCTCTCAAAGATCGGTTTGATGAGTTTGACCACAAACTTGTACGAAGGACACATCGAGAAAGACACCAGAGAGTTCCTGGACAAACAGGTGCCGCTCACGGCTTCAGCCTCTTTTATGGCATAAAATAATGTTTCATTTCATGTCCTCAGGCATTTATCCAGGAGCCTGTTTGTTGTGTAACTTTTCATTAGTTTTACATTTCATTTGCAGAATATTAGTGGTTGTTGTATGAGATCTTTGCACCTTCAGCTGATCCTCTGTGTTGGCGCCTGCTCAGGTGTGCGGTACTCCAGAGTACATCGCTCCAGAGGTGATTCTGCGTCAGGGCTACGGGAAGCCGGTGGACTGGTGGGCGATGGGCGTCATCCTGTACGAGTTCCTGGTGGGCTGCGCTCCGTTCTTCGGGGACACGCCGGAGGAGCTGTTTGGTCAGGTCATCAGTGGTGAGTGGATCATCTACAGCCAACACACACAGTAACACAACACTTCAGTTTAGTGGACGTGTGAAGGTCAGTCGTTTGCTCGTTGATCAAACAGTGAAGTTTCTTTAACTTCACTTTAAATGAAACTCAGCCGGCTCGACGTCACAGAGACAGAACATCGTACATTATGTATCAAACACTTAAACATGTATGTGTCTCCAGGAGAGAGACGAGCAGATCAAACCGTGTTCAGATAGAGACGTTGCAGCAGACACACACGCTGACTGACAGCCAATCAGATCCCTCCTGATCCTCCTTTGTCTTTCTCTCTTTGAAGAGATCAATGATCATAAACCTGTATCGATCCCTTTATGTCTCTTTTATGAGCGTCTGACTCCGTCTGTCCATATCGATGCAGCGCTGATAAAGAACCCAAGGTCTCCACTGGGTTCTGTGTTTTTCTGTCTCTCTGATATTTGTCAGTGATTCTCAAACTCTGGGGATTAATTATAACGGAGAAGGATGATGATTGAAACTACGCTGGTGTGAGGCATGATGGGAAATGGACTAAAAACCAGACCATTCTCACTCCTGACTTTCTGTTGACCAAAAGTCTGAGCGCCAGTTTTCCACTTTATCATTTTCTTCATGGAAGCACGTGTTTATATTGTGTTTATGTTTGTGTGTTTGTGTTTTGTGTGTTTGTGTTGTCTTCATGATTTTGTGTTTGTTCTAGATGAAATCATTTGGCCAGAGGAAGAGGAAGCTCTGCCTCAGGAGGCTCAGGATCTCATCTGCAAGCTGCTGAGGCAAAACCCACTGGAGAGACTGGGCACAGGTAACAGACACACACACACACACACACACACACACACACACACACACACACACACACACACACACACACACACACACGTTTGGGTTCAAACAGGGTCTGTACAGATCTGTAATTTCCTTTTCTCCAAACGTTGGGAGTTTATCTCTTTAACTGTTGAAGCTAATTCGTCAAAGTTCAACAAAAACATGGTCTGAAAAACTATTTTACAAGATATCTCAGCTAATAATAGACAATCTGAAGCAGAAATTATTTAAATTTTTACTTAAAATTACTAAAATATCTGCACAAAAGATTTTTTTAAATAACAATTTTATCAGATGAAGTTTTCAGTAAATGATTTACTGTGTTTTGATGCTGACACGTTGTTATTTCACTATAACACATGAACACGTTTCCTAACACCAGTCAGACTTACTGAAGTGTTTCCTCATCTCTCTCTCCCCTCCTCCCTCCCCTCCCCTCCTCCCTCTCTCCTCCCTCTCTCCTCCCTCTGTCCTCCCTCTCCTCCCTCTCTCCTCTCTCTCCTCCCTCCCTCCCCTCCCCTCCTCCCTCTCTCCTCTCTCTTTCCTCTCTCCTCTCCCTCCTCTCCTCCCTCTCTCCTCCCTCTCCTCCCCCTCCTCCCTCTGTCCTCCTCTCTCCTCCCTCTCTCCTCCCCCTCCTCCCTCTCTCCTCCCCCTCCTCCCTCTCTCTCCCCCTCTCCTCTCTCCTCCCTCTGTCCTCCCTCTCTCCTCCCCCTCCTCCCTCTCTCCTCCCCCTCCTCCCTCTGTCCTCCCTCCCTCCTCCCTCTCTCCTCCCTCTCTCCTCCCCTCCTCCCTCTCTCCTCCCCCTCCTCCTCTCTCCTCCCCCTCCTCCCTCTCCACAGGAAGTGCCTATGAGGTGAAGCAGCACTCGTTCTTCACAGACCTGGACTGGAACAGCCTGCTGAGGCAGAAAGCCGAGTTCATCCCTCAGCTGGAGTCTGAGGACGACACCAGTTACTTCGACAGTACGTCACACACGTCTGCTCCCTGACGCCTTACTGCCACTCACACTGAAGATACAGAGAGAAACACTTTATCACACCAGAGGGAAACTTAGGAATCTAACTAATCTGCCCACTGTGCCTCTGACAGCTCGGTCTGATCGGTACCACCACGTGGATTCAGAGGAGGAAGACGACACCAATGATGAAGAGCACGTGGAGATTCGACAGTTCTCCTCCTGCTCGCCTCGCTTCAGCAAGGTGCACACACATATTCTCTCATGAGCTGTAGAGTTAAACACATCTAGATAATTGTGTTGAGTGCTTTCTATGTGTTTGTTTACAGGTTTATATATAGTTTCTATCTCTGCATTAGAGAAATGGGATTATTCCATATTCACTGGGTAACATTTCAGTTGTAATCTTCTTCTCGGACGAGGTGGACGGGCTCTGCTGTGACTTCAGGTCTAAATGAAACTTCTCCTCTGTGTGGTGCAGGTTTACAGCAGCATGGAGCGTCTGTCTCTGCACGAGGAGAAGAGAACTCCTCCTCCCACCAAGCGCAGCCTCAGTGAGGAAGGAGGAGATCGGATCGACAGCCTGAGTGGACTGAAGTCCAGAGATCGATCGTGGCTGGTGGGATCTCCAGAGATGTGAGTTCTTCACCTTCAGAGGAGTTTATCTGAAAGTATAAATAATCTAGACATTTAAGTTTCCAGAGAAGAATCAGAATCAGCTTCACTCGTCATGTATTAGTACACAAACCAGGAATCTGTACTTATGCAAACACATACAGCAAAAAACTATGAAAACGCTCACAAAACAAACTACTATCTGCAAATAGAAGAGGACAATAGTACAAGATGAAGATAATCTGCCCTGAGATAAGGATGTTTTTAAGTAATCATATATTAACTTGCACATGAAGGAACCTGGAATGTGAGTCTTGGTTTCCGTTGTTGTCATCTTGATATTTAGAAGTTTAACTTGTGTCTGATCTTTCCTCTCCTTCTTTTCTCCTCAGCCTGCGGAAGCGTTTGTCTGTTTCCGAGTCGTCGCACACGGAGAGCGACTCCAGCCCTCCGCTGACGGTCCGGAGGCGCTGCTGCTCCGCCATCATCGAGATGCCACGCTTTGCCATTTCCTCTGAGGAGGAAGGACAAGGTAACAGCCACAGGAAGGAGGAGCTGATGGTCACTCTGTCGTCCATGTCGGTTTAGAAACAGAACAACAGAAAGTTATTGAGGCTCCTGTAGAAGGAAAAGTGTAAAATCAGAGAGTTTTGGTTTGTGGAAGTTTGTCCATCCTCCGGTTTTACCAAGTTCACACTACACGACTTGTTGTCTAGTGATCGTTAGTCTTGCAGTTGTTGTGACTTCATACGACACAACTGACTCACAACAGAGGGACACACACGACACACACAACACATCTTTCACCAGGGGACACCCCGACTCTCTGTTTGGTGTCGGCGAGTGGAAAATCAGGATTAGAATCCTGTAGCAACGTGACGACACCAGTCTTCATGTGATGCTGATGATGTAACACTGTGATCGTTCCAACGAGCTTCATCTCCTCGACCTGCTCTCCGTGTGTCTCAGCTGCAGCTGGAAGCAGAAAGAGCCCGAGCCTGAGTGCGCTGAGGCTGGGCCCCCGGAGCGACGAGCTGCCCCTCGCCATCCCAGAGCTCCCGCTGGAGAGAGAGCTGAAGCTGGACGAGTCCCCCACCACCCCGAGCTCCACCTCCAGTCAGCTGAGCAAGGCCACGCTCACACGTCAGTACAAACACAAACCGTGGAGACACAGCGACAGTGCTTCGTCTGAGTCTAACATCCTAACTTCTCCCTCTTCCTGTCACCGCAGCCGGCAGCTCAGGCGACGTGTGTGAACGTGCTAACGGCAGTAATGGCGTTAACGGCCGAGCAGCTAAAGCCGACAGCGACTCTCCATCGACTCCTAAAGCCATCAGCGACCTGGCCGCTCGCAGGGCTCGTCATCGCCTGCTGTCCGGAGACGCTGACAAGCACACGGCGACTCAGAGCTCCAGGCCGCTCAACAAGGTCATCAAGTCGGCCTCGGCCACCACGCTGTCGCTCATGATCCCTGCAGGTCAGTGCGTCAGGCTGACAAGCACAAGGGTCACATTTCATTATCACATCACACGTTTCTTTCACTTTGATGCTTAACTAAATCTACTGTTTCTCTCAGATCACCACGGAGCCTCCCCACTGGCCAGCCCCATGTCCCCCCACTCGCTGTCGTCCAATCCGTCGTCACGTGACTCCTCGCCGAGCCGGGATCTGGCCCCGGCCGTGACCAACGTCAAACCCGCCATCGTGATCCACAGAGCGGGGAAGAAGTACGGCTTCACCCTGAGAGCGATCCGCGTCTACATGGGCGACTCTGACATCTACACCGTGCATCACATGGTCTGGGTGAGGCCACGCCCACAAACATCACTCATTTGATTTTAAAACCAGGACGATGTGAACTCAGGGAATTTCAAATGATCCTGGTATCTAAAAGAAGTAGAGCCACTCAGTCTGTTCCATCTGAGAGAGTTTCACTGTATGAGGAGGAAAAACATGTTAACTACACACGTGTTAATGTGACGGCGTCAGTTCAGCTGCAGGAGCTGGGATTCAGGTTGTTGACAGAAGATGGCAGCAAACAACAAGACAATAACTCTCTCTCTCTCTCTCTCTCTCTCTCTCTCTCTCTCTCTCCTCCCCCCCTCAGCACGTGGAGGATAAGGGTCCGGCCCACGACTCGGGGCTGAGGGAGGGGGACCTCATCACCCACGTGAACGGAGAAGCGGTCCATGGTCTGGTTCACACCGAGGTGGTGGAGCTCATCCTGAAGGTAATGATAATAATACTGCTACTAATACTTATAATAATAATAGACTTTATTCATGGTACTTCACAAGTTAGAAATGAAGCAACGTAGGCAACATTAGAAAACATTACAAAAATACAAGAATAAAAATGTCACTAAAATATAATAAATCAAATTTAGATGTATTAAAATAGTATGATCAAAGCTTGGTTTAGCTTTTTGTGTGTCTTTAACTCGTAAAATGAAATTAATACTACGATTACTTCTGTGCTGGTGAACAAAAATCTAAATGTTAAGATGATCTCGTCCCTGATGTGGTTCCTGTCGTTTGTCAGAGCGGCCCCAAAGTGTCCATCTCTGCCACCCCGTTCGAAAACACGTCCATCAAAGTGGGGCCCGCCCGAAAGACGAACCAGAAGACCAAGATGGCGAGACGCAACAAGAAGACCAAGACCAAGGAGGGTCAGGAGAGGTGAGACACGCCTGCGTCACGTCTCTTTGTGTCTTATTGACGTGTCCACATGTGACTCGTGGACTGATCCGTCTCTCTGTGTCTCGCAGTAAGAAGAGGACGTCTCTGTTCAGGAAGATCACCAAGCAGGCGTCTCTCCTCCACACCAGCCGCAGTCTGTCCTCTCTGAACCGCTCCCTGTCGTCCGGGGAGAGCGGCCCCGGCTCCCCCACACACAACCTGTCCCCACGGAGCCCAACGCAGGGCTACAGGTCCACGCCAGACTCCGCCCACTCAGGTGAGAGACACACCTGAGAGACACTAGCACTCTGAGATCTGAAATAATAAACTAGTTGATTGAGTGAGTGTAAATGCAGTTGGATTGTAGTTAATATAACGTCTCTCTCTCTACCCCTCAGTTGGTGGAAACTCGTCCCAGAGCAGCTCCCCGAGCTCCAGCGTCCCAAACTCCCCCGCGAGCTCGGGCCACATCCGGCCCAGCTCTCTGCACGGCCTCGCCCCGAAGCTCCAGCGACAGTACCGCTCGCCCCGACGCAAGTCAGCCGGCAACATCCCCCTCTCCCCTCTGGCTCGCACGCCTTCGCCCACGCCTCAGAGCAGCTCGCCGCAGCGCTCCCCCTCCCCGCTGTCCAGCCACGCTCTGGGACAGTCCGCCGTGGGACAGTCGTTCCCCGTGAAGCTCCACTCCTCCCCTCCCCTGGTGAGGCAGATCTCCAGACCCAAGAGCGCCGAGCCTCCGCGCTCGCCGCTCCTCAAGAGGGTGCAGTCGGCCGAGAAGCTGGCCTCCTCCCTCTCTAACTCCCCCTCGTCTCCCTCCGGCGTGGCGACGGGGGCGGCGGCTGCGGGGAGTCGTAAACACAGTCTGGACATCTCACATTCAGAGTTCAAGAAGGAGATTCTGCAGAGAGAGCCGAGTCTACAGAGTCTTCAGGTACGAGTTCCGTCACACAGCAAAGACTTCAGCTCTGAAATCTGAGGATGCTTCTATAAGAATATATCATTTAAGTGTTAAGAGTTAAAAACATCAAAACACAATATCAG
Source organism: Hippoglossus stenolepis (assembly GCF_022539355.2). NCBI lineage: Eukaryota > Metazoa > Chordata > Actinopteri > Pleuronectiformes > Pleuronectidae > Hippoglossus > Hippoglossus stenolepis. Next base: position 1,466,189 of record NC_061496.1, read on the forward strand.
TCTAAAGATATGAAGTCATGATCAATGTAGTGTCTCCCATTTTGGGATTAATAAAGGGTTATTTTAGTTTAGTTTAGCTTAGCCGGAAGCCAATTAAATTTAAACCTGAGAAAGAGGTTTTTATTTTATTCTGACGACCTGCTACAGGAAACAGATACGACACAAACTAAATCTTCCTAATGAGCTGAATTTAAGCCTCTGATGTCTGACGCTGTTTTATTTTCCTCTCTGACCTGTAGGAGTCGGCCAGCGAGGGGCTTCTGTCCTCGGCCGGTCGTGGCGTGGAGACGGGCAGCCTGCAGAAGCACTCGTCCTCCTCATCTAGGAAGTTGGGACGTCAGGAGGGCGACGGCGGCCTGATCTCCGGTTCTCTGGGCCTCGCCCCCGGGAAGAGCAAACTGAAGGACAAGCTGTCGGCCATCCGGCAGGACCGGGCCGAGCGGAGAGAGTCGCTGCAGAAGCAAGACGCCATTCACGAGGTGGACTCGTCTGAGGACGAGACGGATGAGGGCTCAGAGGACAGCCAGGACGGACGCAGGGGGACGACCTTCACCACTCCTCCCCTCCTCAGGCCCACCACTGTGAGAACAGGCCCCGGAGGCACCCTGCCGTCCCTCTGCCTCTCCCCCTGCACGCCTCACGCCACTTTCACCCACACAGGGCCCTCGCTGGCAGCCAGGCAGCCCCTCCCCTCGCTTACAGAGACAAAGTCTGGACTGAGAGAGGGAGGCTCTGCCGCGTCCTCAGAAGACGCTCTGAGACAAGAGAGGAAGGTTCTGGAGCAGGGCGCCACCACTAAACCAGCTCAGGGCCCCCTCCCCTTCTCCACGCCAGGCAGTGCGTTCATCTCCGTCAGCAGAGACATGTTCCTCAAACCCGCAACTCCGCCCGACTCCAGGAGTCTCAGAGCGAGAACTGGACCATCAGAGTCCAGAGCTGCAGACAGAAACCTGGACAGCCCTAAAACCCCATCGACCGCCATCACTGCAAGCGCCACCGACTGCAGGGCGACCACGAGCGCCACAGACTGCAGAGCGACCACGAGTGAGACCACGGGTACGACAGACCAAACCACTGAAACCCCCCGCGCCTCCTGCTCCTCCCCCGGCGTACCGAAGGAGAAGAAGGAGGCAGACAACCGGAGACTCTGCGCCGCTGTGGCTGCAACTGTGAGTGTGTCGCCGTCATCCACCTCAAGCTCCAACTCCAGTTCAAGCTCTCCAGTCCCGCCCCCTGAGAGTGGCGTGGACAAAGTGGCGTCCCAGCTGGCGATCGTAGCAAAGAGCGTTCTCTGTCCCGTCAAACTGACCACGGCTGCAGACCCGAAGGACCAGAAACCATCAACTGACTCGTTTCCCTCCAAACCGCTTCCTGCCCCTCAGTCGCCAGCTCCACAGAGAACTGAGCGAGTAGCGTCGCTGACCGTCTCGCAGACATCGGCCAAACCCTCGACCCAAAAAGACTTCGCAGCCCCGGCGCCGCCGTCCTGCAAGGACGTCCCCGACCGCCCAGACAGACCCACATCAGGGTCTGTGAGTCGGGAGAACGCCGCCACGCCTGCACAGCGGGTGGGAGCGACAAGCCTCCCCGCCACTGCAGCATCTGAGCCACAGCGCAAGAGGTTCGAACCCCAGACAACAACTGCGACCGCCGCCATGTCCGCCTGCTCCTCGCCACGAGACAAAGCAACCACCAAGAAGACGTAGCAGCAGAATGTACAGATCACGTGAGTCAGTGTCGGCCGCAGGTTCTAAAACCCTCTCGCTGCATGTTTGGACGGAAACAACAGAATCAGAACTTCACAGTGAAACAGAGACTTTGACTTTCACCACGTGGAGGGAGGCGGAGCGCGGTCACATGTGGTCGACCTCTTTCCATTCCAGACGCTTCGGTTCCTGCGTTTCGACCAAAAAACACGAGGAGCCTCGTCTTTCTCTTTCTTTTAAGGGGCTGGAAGTAACGAGCTCGGTGGTTCGTGCACAAACCAACACAGCGTCCTCACTCCCAGTTTCCTGCTGCTGCTTCATCAACTTCATGTTCAACAGAGACACTCGTCTTCTCATCCCTTCCTCCCTGTGGCGCGTTCTCAGCCAGCAGGGGGCGCCCAGCGTACGATTAGCAAACTGCGTGAACGCATTACAGTTTGTTTAGTGTAAATCTTAGTCATTGTACAGTCAGCGTCCAGAACCAGGACAAAGCAGATTCTGCTCCGGGCCCCGAGGATCCGACCCTGCAGGTGTTTCCCTCAGCTCAGACTCACAGGCAGTTTACAGAACTCTTTGTGAATGTTGGATTCGATCGAGGTTTGACAGACGAGTGCAGACGGAGGCAAGAGGCACAGATTGTAAAGACTGTGTCTGAACTCTGGATCTTTACTCCACGTTCACTGTGGCCGGTTAGTTTCTGAGTCGATTTTCACATATTTGGAAAACACCGACTAAACAAATCTCCTCCAGCTCAACATGTGATCGTTAGCTAAGATGCTACACGATCGACTTTTAATCGTTAGTATAAATTCTCAGATTTTCTCAGCGTTTTATTCGTCCCTGCTCATTTTTATTAAAACCGTCGCTTCACGAGTTAAAAGGACAAAACGTCGGCACAGGAAGATTAAACATTGAGCTGCAGTTATTAAATTTCCTCAAAGTAAAGATTCAGATTCTATAAACACGCTGAGGCTTGACCTAGCATATTAGCATTAGCATGGTTAGACGAGGGCCCAGGTCCCTTCTCCTGGGGCCCTAACGTCCCTCGAGAGGCTCCTGCTCTTCACGTCTCTGTCATTTACCAAACGTTTAGTTCCCAACACAAAGACATGAGGGTTTACATCTTGTGAGTTTCTGGGTCCTGAGCTGCAGCGAAGGATCCGACCTGAGAAACGTTGTCCGACCACCAACTCCGTCACTTCCTGCCCCGACAGCCTTTTGTTTTCTATCTGGACCAAGTCGCTGTGTTTTCAGTCAAATCCTGTGAAGTCACCAGACTTTACTTTGTGTTGGTGTGAGGGAGACGCTCATCTGTGCATGGTTATGTGTATATATAAGAGTATTTATCTGTTGTACTCCTGTTTTATACCCTGAGAGAGAGTGTGTGTGTGTGCGTGTGTGTGTGTATCAGACATCAGGTTTGGCACAAAACTTTTATTTTGTCAGATAAATAGACAAAAATCTCTAAAAGTTAATCAGTGACTGGTGTGTGTGTGTGTGTGTGTGTGTGTTCGGTTCTTCTGTTGCTTTTTTTTGTTTTTGAAAAAACGAAATGTAATTTCCTCCCGTTTATTTCTCGATATCCAACATTGATTTTCCTCTCGTCCTTCATTCCTCTCGTACGTTTCGCTTGCAGTTTTTGTTTTGGTCCGAGTCACATGTTGCAGAACGTTTCCGGCTGTTTCTCCGAAGCAGGTCCACGTCCTCGTTGTGCGTCCGTGACGAGCGACGCCTCCCTCGGTGTTTGTGTGTTTGCTGACATCACAGTTCTCTGACTCCAGTTGAACGGACTCCGAGGAACTGACTCTGTCGTGTTTACATGTGGTTTCTGTTTGGTTTCTGTGTTATTTTCGTTGATGGAACTTGTTGCCTGTAGCAATCAGACCTCCTCAGGCCTCCGTGCGTTCAGGCCTCGGTGTGTTACAAGAAATACAAACGTAGGTTTGTGGGAAATTAGAAATGTCTTCATTACTTCATTGTTCTTCAAGACAAATCAAACGTTCGTGCCTGAAAACTTCATTCGTCTGATTAACTGGATTCGCTCTCGACACACACACACACACACACACAGATCAAAGTGTGAGTCATCTAACGTAGCGATGCCAGTTTGACTACACACACACACACACACTTTCTCCCGTGTGTAAAAGATGATGGTGCAGCCATCTGCTGGAGACTGAAGCAAGTGTCAGTTTCCCTGGTGGAGTCATTAATCTAAAGCCCAGAGCCTGTTGGACACACAGACACACACACACACACACACACACACACAGACACACAAGGTCGGCTCCTCTGTGTCGTCCCGTTCGGTTACACTTTTGTCCGACCTCCAGCCTGTGTTTACCCATCATGCACCTCTGCTGCTCTGTGGCCACGTTCAGCGGAGTTTCACTTGTTCTGTGTTCGAGTGATGGATCAGAGCGAGTTGAGAGTCTGACTCCTGAGACGCTCCAGAGGAATCAAACTTGTGACTGTCGGTATGAAAAGGTACGAGGTGAAGCCTAATGGCCACTGACACACACACACACAGACACACACACACACACACATTCAGTTAGTCTGAGTGCGGCGGCCGAGCAGCAGAAAACACCTTTTCACTGCCTCGACAGACGTTTGCAGTATTTCAGTGTTTCCATGTTGTGTGTTTTCTCTGTGACACACGAGTGATGAAGAGGAGGAGGAGGAAGATTCAGCCGTGCACCGTAAAAAGCTTGAGTGAGATAAAAACATTGCTGAGTAAAACCAGTGCAATATCTTTTTATTTTTTATTGTGGTAAACGCATGTTGTTGTCAATCTTACCTTACGACAATAATAAAGTTTTTTTTATGTACAGCTCCGTGTGTTTTACGATGTGTTTTTTTTCTCTCACTCTGTTTTATCGTCGTCTTTTATGCGTCACGTGACGCTTTTTACATTAAGGCGACATTTGGGGAAAGATTTCAGCTTCTGGACATGAAGTCGTGAAAAGACTGAAAACTGCTGCACTCTAAAAAATCATCCAGTTGCTTTTTAGTCTCATCTATTTTTTACTGGAGACGATTCCTCGGAGGAAAAACACGTTTCTATTTTTGTTCTTTCACACAAACTTTGGTTTGAGTTTTAAAGGTTGAAAATGTGATTTTCTCTTTTCTCACTGATTCTGTGACTCGGCTGCTGAACTTTAGTTTCACTGCAAGAACAACATGTAAAAACTTGTTTCTTTCCTCCACAAACAATCACATGTTAAACTAGTTGAACTTCTCCTGAGTTCATCTTGTAACTTTACACTTGGTCCTCGTCTCTGCTGCTGGAGGAGAACTCTTCTCCCTGCTGACGTCAAACTAATTCTCTTATAAACCGAGAAGAGAAGAGGTGAGAAAATACGAGTCGCATCCAGTTGTATTTTTAGAGTGTATTATAGCTTTTTATCCCCGCCCCCCCCTCGCTCTGGTTCATGCCACACGTTTGATTCCCGGTCGTTTGTTCTCATCACGTCCTTTCAGAGCAGAAAAGAGCCACTAAGTCGTCTGTGTGATCAGTAAAGTGGCTGCAGCTCCAATGGAGCTGCAGCGGCAGCAACCAGCTGCTGGACGCTGCAGGAGGCTTCAGGCGTCTTCACGCTCCTCAGACTAGAGCTGCAGCGAGGGGGTAATGACTAATCCGTGCAGCGCCGCAGGGCCGAGGATGAAACGTCAGTAAAACAGAACTCCATTAGCTTCTCATTGAAGAACCTCACTCTCCCGCCAATCGACTGCTGAGGTCAAGGGTCACGGCGCCTGATTTAAACACCACCGACCGTCACGTTCTGGGATAATTGGGTCCCCCCCACACACACACACACACACACCCCACCCAGCCCACCTCCCCTCCTCTGCCTCACCCGTCCTTCCACCGTCTCCTTCCATCCATCCAGGCGTCTGCAGGGAGCTGCCAGAGAGCGAAGGGCCTCTCAGTCTTTACTGGAGGCCCTGAGGGGGGGTGGAGGTGGTGGTGGAGGAGCTCTGACAGCACTCACACACACACACACACACACACACACACACACACACACACACACACACACATACACTCTCACACAGGAAAGAGACTGGAGCAGCAGTGACAGGAGGCAGCGCTCGGTGATGAATTGCCAGCTTCGTCTCGCTCTGACACGGCTCTACATGACCGGGCAAATGCATTCCCGGTTGGAGGAGAGGAAGAGTAGATGGAGAGGTGAGGAGAGGAAGAGGTGAGATGACAGGAGCAGGAGAGGAAGAGGTGAGATGACAGGAGCAGGAGAGGAAGACGAGTGGAAGAGTAGATGGAGAGGAAGAGGTGAGGAGATGACAGGAGCAGGAAAGGAGACGGGAGGAAGAGGAGGAAGAACTGAGAGAATAGGATGAAGGAAAAATTGAATGAGCAGAAACAACTGATTTGATAAACTCGTGTTAAATGAGCAAAAAAAACGCGTTTATTTTCCGTTGATGGATTTTTGAATCCCTGAAAGTCTCGTCTTTAGCTGCTGGTTCAACTCGATGAAGACAAGTCCCATGATCCCACGCTGCTTTTGGTTTGAGACTAGAACCTTAAGGAGCCCCTCAGCTGGGACTCAGGAGCGATGGCGTCACAGTTAACATCTCGGAGGCTCCTTCACACGTGTCCGTCCGTCCTCGAGATCGAAGGCTACGATGTGCAGATCCTTCCCAGGATCCATTGAGCTTCAGTTCGTCCTTCGAGGTCGACCCATGAAGACGCTGAATCAGGACAATTCAAACAAATAGTTCATGTTTTGTTGTTATTGCTTCATCATTCATTCATCATCATCAGAGCAGAACAAAGATCAAACTTACTTCATTAACGAGCGGACTGCGGTGAACCTGCCTCCTGATTGGTCGGGATCTGGCAGAGGGACATTACCTCACTTCTAATTGGTCTCTGTAGGAAGCAGGTGGACTTAATGAGGCCTGTTGTGGTGATGTATGTTTCCTGTAACGTCCCAACGCACCGGAGACGAGGACGCCTGTGAGACTAATAGAGCAGGAAGTTTCCTCTGAGGTGAAGGAAGAGGAAGAGAAGACGGACGCTGCTGCTCGTCAGAATAAATCCTAGAAGCAGCAGATTGTTTTTAATCAGGAGAAACTGAGAGAATCTTCTTCATGTTTTCATTTGGTTTAGACCGTGGCTGCGTCTCAGTTCAGGGGCGTGGTCGACCCGCCCACAAAGACCGCCTCCTTCATGGGCCGAGGCCGCGAAGGCCAAACTGAGATGGACGGACGTTCCCTTACTTAAGCTTTGGACGTCTCGTCACTTGTCGGCACCGTTTCCTCTTTGAAAAACACTGAAGTGCAATGAATCCTGGGAAATGTTGGGCCTGTTTGTTTCCTGGGGAAGGAAGAGAAGGGTGAAATGAGTTTAGTTTGAGCTCTGTGACGAATCAGCTCTGAACTGAGACCGAGTCATAAACTACAGCTCGTCCAAAACGCAGCCGCCCGATTCCTCAGATGGAGAATTAGAGATTATTCACATTTCAGCTTCTCTTCCAGTAAAGTTGAGAATTGATTTAAAGTTTTTATTCCTCACTTTTAAGGCCTGTTCCACATTTCAGATCTTTTGACATCAGATGGTCGGTCGTGACCTGACGTCCTCATCGGTGTGTGTGTGTGTCTGTGTGTCTGAAAGGTGAGACCACAGACACACAATCAGTTCCTGACAAAGACCTGGATCCCGACTGTGTGAACAAAGACGCTGCTGTTCAACAAAGGACTGATAGGAAGGGGTTAAAAGCTCCTGGTGTGTGTGTGTGTGTGTGTGTGTGAACGTGCACATGTGTGTGCATGTGTGCAGCACTCTGCGTCTCCATCATTGTCGGACTGATTGATTGGGTCGTCAGCCAAGATAAAGATCCCGTCCTCACAGCACGGCCATGCAGCACCCTGGAGAGAGAGACACACACACACACACACACACCTGTACTGAATACAGATGTGCCTCTCGCTCTGTGTGTTTGTGAAGATTGCAAACACACACACATTTGCATTAATTTCATTTATTTACTCCGACGTTCTCTCTTTTTTTTTAAATCTCATTTATCACATGTAAAATATAAAAACACACAAACAGCAGATTTCAGGTTTCAGGTTCTGTTTTTGTTTTATTCCAAAATAAACATAAGAAAAAGAATAAAGTCGGTGAGTGAGGCCGATGAAGGAGTTTGAGGTCAGGGACGGTTTCTGTTCTCATGACGACGGAGGAAAGAACAATAAATAAACTTAACGTGGCTCCGACAACATGAACAGATTCTAACGTGATGAATGTTCACACACGAGCTTCTTGTGAGTTTGTTCATCTTCGACTCACATGTGAGATAAAGTTCTATTTGATATTATTCTTATTATTTTATACATGAATCCAGAGTTTTGGTCAAATCAAATTTCCTGAGATGAACACCCCCCTCAGTGTTTGTCCTGTAGGGGGCGCTGCTGCTGCTGCTGAGAATCTTTCTCTTTGTCTCATCCCTCACTTTCCTCTTCCTCAGTCCAGAGACTCTCGTTCCTCTTCATCGTTCTCTTTATCTCTCATCTCTGTGTTCTCAGATTCTCTCTTTGTTTGTCTGAGCGGTTGATGTGGACCCTCCTCATCCTCCTCTTCATCCTCATCCTCCTCTCTATATCCTCATCCTCCTCTTCATCCTCATCCTCCTCTTCATCCTCCTCCTCCTCCTCCATCCATCATTCTTCTTCTCTCTCTTCCCTCTCAGTCTCTCTCTCTCTGTTCATTCCTTCATTCATTTTTAACCTCACTCTCTCGCTCGCTCTCTGTTTGAAGACTCTGACGTCTCCATCAGAGACAGTTGGTCTGCAGAGAAACATCATTATGTCTGTGTGTGTCTGTGTGTGTGTGTGTGTGTGTGTGTGTGTTTGTGTTTGTGTACATGAACATTTAAAAGTCCAGACTCCATGTGATGAATCAGTTTGTGTTTTATTTCAAAGTTGTGTTGTGAAGTTTATTGAAAAAGAGTTTTTAATTTTACTTTACTTTCACAAACTTACTCTGAAACTGAATCAGTAATTTACACAATTATATTAAAAACTTTATAGATATTTAATTGAATATATAAACAAAACTAGTAGAAAGAAAAGTAAAACCACAAAGCCTCATCCTCACAGAGATACACACACACACACAGATTCTCTCTCTCTCCCTCTCTCTCTCTCTCTATCTCTCTCCCCCTCTCTCTGTCTCTCTCTCTCTCTCTCTCTCCCCCACCCCCTCTCTCTGGTTCCTCATGTGTTTTCCTCAGCTCAGCTGTTCGTCCCATGACTCCTCTGCTCTCGCCCGTGTTGTGGCGATGACCTCTGACCTCTGACCCTCTGTGCTTCATCAATGTCAGTCAATGAGCCGCAGAACAAGTGATATTCACTTACCAGCGGGGGCTCTGGGGCGATGGAATGTAGATTACACATGACACCATAGGGGGGCACTGTTTGATCAGATTAGAGACGCACACGTCTTCATAAAACACGAAGCTTCTCCAATCAGTGGAAAGTGTTTTTACAATCTGCTGAGCAGAGAACGCAGCTTTCAAGTGGTTCGTTTAAAATGATTCTCCTCATGGATTTCATACTTTACTGTAGAAAGCCACGGCCATAGAGTCAGAAATATATATTATACATTCATATTAGTATTTAATACTTTTAGTTTTCATTTGTTGCACTGTTGTCTCGTATATCTTATATTGTTTATGATTTAATGATTCATGTTTGTACTTTTGTCATATTTGAGAGAAGCCACATTTCCACTGATTAAATCAATCAATCAATCAATCAACTAATCAATCAACCAATCAATCAATCAACTAATCAATCAATCACAAGTGAAAAACAATGATTCAAATCCACTGCATCCATTTGACCAGCTTCTTTTTAAAATCTGTGTCCTCCTAGTGGCCTTTAGAGGAATTACACCAAACTAAGACTGATTGGATTCACACTCCAGGACAGAAGGGGGCAGTGATCAATCAATAAGCTGTTCACCAACTTCCAAAAGCTCCAAACACCTAAAAAGAACCAGGAATTAAATTTAATTAGATGATCTGTTTCTTCACAGCCTCATTTCACTCACAGTCATTTCCCATCATCTGTGTGGAACCTGCTCTGTGGATCCTGCTCTGTGGATCCTGCTCTGTGGAATCTGCTCTGTGGAACCCGCTCTGTGGAACCTGCTCTGTGGATCCTGCTCTCTGGAACCCGCTCTGTGGAACCCGCTCTGTGGATCCTGCTCTGTGGAACCTGCTCTGTGGAACCTGCTCTGTGGAACCTGCTCTGTGGAACCTGCTCTGTGGAACCCGCTCTGTGGAACCTGCTCTGTGGAACCTGCTCTGTGGAACCTGCTCTGTGGAACCCGCTCTGTGGAGCGGGTTCCACAGAGCAGGATCTTTACTACAGAGCAGGAGACTTTACTAGAAGTTAATTACTTTTACTGCCTTCAGTTGATTTCTCAAAGTATCTCAATCAATTACATTTCATTTGTTCATATTCACAAATCACAGTTTGTCAACAAGGAGCAACATCCTTATTACTCTCTGTCATGTTTGGATGATGTGTGTGTGGATCTGGATCAGCTGCCAGGAAATAAGTCAAATGAGACATATTCACAGGACTGATATTTATGATTCATTTGTCATATTAACGTTGCTCCAGCCTGAAGAACACAAACAATCAGAGGAACGAGACTGAATCAGGAACACATGAGCTGTAACTAGATTTTATTCACTGATTAAATTGTTATTGATTCATGTTTTAAAGGTGATTTTATATTTTCTTTACATCTCTGTGTGTTTAAATCCGTCAGATATTTAACGTCTCAGCTTCACTTGTTTTGGCTCAAAGTCGTAATGACATGATGAGCGTGTTCAGGTTCATGTATGAGATGTTCACTGTGTGTTTAATGAGGATGAAGATGCTTATTCTGGGATGTCAGAGATGTGTGTTTGTGGGAAGTTCTCTCGCCATCGGCAGATGATACAGAATAATTGATTTGCTTCTCTCGCCTCGTGGGCATTTGGTAATTCTGTCAAAAAAGATGCGAGGAGCCGGAGAGCGACGGAGCCGGAGAGCGACGCACTTTGATCAACGGTCCATCTCACCGGCTGTTTGGCAGCTTCACTTCTACTCTGAAAACCTGCAGCTCTACATGTTCACTCGCTTTTAACTCCGTCTCCCTGCAGAAGAAGTCAAATCCAAGCTGCTCGGCTGGAGACTTCAGATTCTCTGTGATATCACTGCTCTGGTTTCCAGCTGGAGCACTCGTCCCCTCGGAGCTTCACGGTGGAGTCGGAGCAGGACGCTGCAGGGTTAGGGTCCAGCTGAAGGTGGAAGGAGACGTTTGGATTCAAGGTGAAGCAGTTTGACCGATAAGGTGACGTCACCATCTGCAGCTACATCAGGTGATGTCATGTTACCGCTGCCAAGGATGGTGTTGACACACAAAACTACTAAACCAGGTTCCATGAGATTTAGTGGTGGTCCAGGTCGGGGGGGTCTGGCCCGGTGTGTAACGCAGCCTCGGGTCCTGATGTTTCATGACGAGTCACGTGACCCAGTAATGAACATGTGCTCTTATCTTTATCTTTCATATCATCCAATCAGGAGCTGATATCAGAGTCAACCACGAATCCTGATGTGTTTGAAATGTTTCCTTCACATAAACAGGTTTAAACTGGTCTGAAGAACGATCAACACACACACTCACACTCACACACACACACTCACACACACACACACACTCTCCTACTCCTAGCACTTCATCTGTAGATAGAGGGCATGTAGGGGGGGGTATATATACAGTGTGGAGGCAGTGAGATTGAGATTGTGCTTGTCGATGTGTGTGTGTGTGTGTGTGTGTTGATGTGCTGAACTCCACCTGTGAGTTCACCAGTGTGTGTGTTCTCTGCCGTCTGTGATGTGAGATTCTCCGTCCTTGTATTTCACTTCTTTGGAATTCTCCACCGAAAACACCACACAGATAACAAGTCAAGCTCCATTATTTAACACACACAGACACACACAGACACACACAGTCTGAGCTGTGCAGCATCAGAGGTAGAAACTATCCCTCAGGTTACATCCTGACTCGTGATGTAACTCAGGTTTCTGAGTGCGTCCTCGCCCTGAGCGGCGTCATGTGACCCTGCAGAGGAAACACCTCCGCTGCTGATGGGCCCAGGTCCTCGAGAGCGACGGTTTCCTGTTGGCACCTGAACTCTGCGGCGCTCAGGTTATGACCTTCCTCACAGCGAGGACTGAGGGAGGAAACGTTCATGAACAAGTGAAGATGATGCACGTGTGTTTATCCTTTAAAGGTCATGATTGATTTGGACGAGAAGCCTCACACAAGATGGCCGCTCACACAAATACCTCGTTTACACCGACATTAGCAGATTAACGCAGGTTTTTAAACGCAGATAAAACCACTTCACGTTCCCAGTAGAGGAGTTTCCACCGTAAACTGAGTCGCTCTCATCGCAGACACAAGACAGATGTTAACAGATGTTTGTGGGTTTTTTGACTTGTGGAAAAAGGGGCTTCAAGTTCACACTTATGGAGAATCTACATGTGTTTGGACTGTGAGAGAAAACACTGACAACACGAGAAGAACATGCAAACTCAAAGGAACCGGGATTCGTACCAATAACCTGATGAGACGACTTTTTAAATCAGAGAAAGTTCAGTTATGATGCAGATTCTTTCTTCATCAGAGTCTTGTTGTTAGAAACGAGTTCAGTGTCTGGAACTGAACTTGATCGTCTCCTCATTATCCAACGAGTAAATAAATCTAATTCTTCACAGATCTAAATAAAAAGAATCTAATTATTCAGAGTCGTTAATCAGTGGATGTTTGTGTGTGTGTGTGTGTGTGTGTGTGTGTGTGTGTGTGTGTGTGTCCGACAGCGACGTGTCGGCCTCTCGCAGACGAGAGAGGCCGGACCGAGTCCTCTTCTCCCCCCCGTCGTGTAAGACAGCTGTGAAATGAAGGTGTTAATTATTCATGTGGTAATATGTATATATTTAAACTGCAGGGACGGAGACGAGCATCCATTATTCAGCACGTCAGGGCCTCCGCCAGATTTATCATTATTAAGTGAGACTGTGTGGGTGGCAGAGTGGACACAGGAGTGTTGAGACCCGTGTGTGTGTGTGTGTGTGTGTGTGTGTGTGTGTGTGTGTGTGTGTGTGCGTCTCGCTCAGAATCATAAATCACTCAAGTGGATCTCAAGAGTGTAAGTGTGTGTGTGTGTGTGTTTAATTACTTTTCACTACTGTTTAATTATTGCAGGAAGTCTTTACAGAATATAGGAGCTGCACGTGGGAGTATTTTCTGCCTGCTTGACTTTTCTTGTGTGTGTGTGTGTGTGTGTGTGTGTGTGTGTGTGTGTGTGTGTGTGTGTGTGTGTGTGTGTGTGTGTGTGTGTGTGTGTGTGTGTGTGTCTGTGTGTAGTAGATTAAAACCTGTTATTGGTTTTTCAAATTAAAGCATGTGAGTACGTTTTCTCAATTCTTAGCTCCAGTGAGCAGGTTGTGTTTTCACCGCATGACGTTTGTGTGTTTGTTTGTTTGTTTGTTTGTTTGTCAGCACGTCTACTTAGATTTTTTTATTTGGTCCATGTCCCATCTGCTAACATGGAGGAGGTTAATGACCTTTACTGCAGCCAGCCACCAGGGGGCGGTCCAGATGTGTGTGTGTCTGCTCAGAGACCTCAGGCTGATCCCACAGCTTCAGGATGAAGTGGATCTCAGACTCTGATCCAGATCTGGTCAGTGAAGCTCTGGTGACTGAATGAGATCAGATCCCTGCAGAGACAAACATCTGGTGAACGACTGGAACCAGACGAGTGGAGGCTGCTGGAGTCGAACCGTCACTGTCAGGGATGTTCATATATTTATATTTTCACTCTATTACAGGAGATTGTTTATGATCCATAAATCATGTTCTCTGAGGAACCGTTCACACCTTGTTTGGTTCAGAGCTTCAGTCTGAAGCTGAACATCAGGTTCAGACCTGATGAAAGGTTCCTCAGAGCAGAAGAGGAGTTCTGGGTCTGGATCAAACTGAACCAGGTTCTGTTGCTTTGCAGTGAAAACACTTTGTTGAACAGTTTGGACTTCACAGGAAGTAGAGACAGAATTAAACAATAGAAGAAGAAGAAGAAGAAGAAGAAGAAGCAGCTGCAGTCTTCACCTCCGACGATATAATGTTTGAACCACGAGGACGTTCATTTGGTGCATTTGAACTAGTGTGGAGTACTGTAGAACTACTAGTAATACCATCATCATGTTACCATGGCAACCAGATGAGGGTTTATTCATTTCCTCCATTCAAACAGACTACCCCCCACCTGACAACATGCCCACGTCAAACTCTGTCTACAAACCAATCAGAGTCTAGGTAGACTCCGCCCATGTAGGTGATGACGACAGGACGTACGTTCTTTCGTCCCTAAATTACAACGTGAAACCAAAGTAACAGATCAAAGGAAACTATGGAACAAAGACGTGAAGCTTCAGACTCTGAGTCGTCTTCTTTCTTCGTCTTCAGTCGTTTCCTGTCGCTCAGAGACGTTCACCTCACAGTGAACTTTACTTTATAAACTGCAGCAGGTTTCAGAGCTGAGTTGAATATTCACCTTGAGGCCTGAGTCAAGGTCACCTTCACTGCTCTGAGCTCGCTGGGATTTAATGTGCTGCTGATCAATTTAGTCCTTTTCTGTTTGGATTGATCGACAACTCGATTGATCAGCTGACCTGTAAGATAATCAATTTATCACTGCCTGAACCCCCAACCTTTTTATGGACTCGTGTACAGTGAAGGTTGAGCTGTGTGTGTGTGTGTGTGTGTGTGTGTGTGTGTGTGTGTGTGTGTGTGTGTGTGTGTGTGTGTGTCATTGAGAAACCCGTCCGGCCTCCTGCAGGTTTATTCCACAAATGACTGAATGTGAAATGTGTGAACGCTCGCTGGCGTCGAACCCGCGCTGCCGCGCTGCCTCGGAGCAACAGTTACTCAGATAAAATATTCTGGATCATTTTCTGGCCGTGTAATGAATTCAGAGTAATTGGTTCCTCAAAGGAAAATCTGTCAAGTGGATTCAGCTTATTTATGCTGAGACCTTCAAAGACTGAATCAACTTTTGTTAATTTTCAGATGTAGATCGTAGATGTACAGTAAGAAAACCATAAAAAATAGAAGCGGTAGTTGAGGGATTTCAGAGCCGAGTTCTCAAACTTCTTCAGTCCGGGACCCAAATCAGATTTTGAGTCTCTTACCCTGGAGGACCGAGGCTTATTAAAACCTTCTGGTTCGTATTCGTGTCAGGTACTCGGCCCAGAGAAAGTTCTCTGGATGTGAACCTGTAGTGACTGAGAACAGATGAGAACTGTATAAAGAATTCATGTTCCTTGTTTCTGGGGGCTGATAACATTCTGTTAAATTCTGGCTTATTAACTGTGTTGTTCAGGTCCTTGAAGAATTCATTCAAATCAATTAAAGAAGAATATTTGAGCAACATGTTTTATTTAACGACCGAGTACGAGGGTCTGTTTATCGTCTGATGAAGAAAGTTCATCAGAGGTTTGTTGAAGCTCTTCACACCAACGAGTCTGGAACCCGACCGCTCATTGGACTTCCACGTTATCAATGTTCGCAAAGCAGAGCTGCAACACGTCAGAGCTGCAACACGTCAGAGCATCAACACGTCAGAGCAGCAACACGTCAGAGCTGCAACACGTCAGAGCTGCAACACGTCAGAGCAGCAACACGTCAGAGCAGCAACACGTCAGAGCAGCAACACGTCAGAGCAGCAACACGTCAGAGCAGCAACACGTCAGAGCTGCAACACGTCAGAGCTGCAACACGTCAGAGCTGCAACACGTCAGAGCAGCAACACGTCAGAGCAGCAACACGTCAGAGCTGCAACACGTCAGAGCTGCAACACGTCAGAGCTGCAACACGTCAGAGCTGCAACACGTCAGAGCTGCAACACGTCAGAGCTGCAACACGTCAGAGCTGCAACACGTCAGAGCTGCAACACGTCAGAGCTGCAAAACAGGGGATGAACAGACAGCGTCCAGAAGTCGTTTATTCTTCTTTTATAGAAAAATACAAAGTGGAGTTGATTTGATAAACTGTAAATACAGATGGACGACGCGTCTCCTCTTCCTCCAGAAACAAACGCTGCCATGTTACGCATCTGGTCCGAGTCGGTGCAGTAACAATCAGGGGCGGGGCCTGGTGTCAAAGTCCCGCCCACACACACACCCACTCAACTGAGCTTGAACCAGTTTCAGCTGTGAAGGTGTGAAAGGTGTCACGCCCTCATTCTAAATGCAGCAGCAGCTGGACGGAGCCTGAAGACGCTGGATCTGGATCTGGATCTGGTCGTAGATCCTCGGAGAAACAAAAAGAACAGAAGCTGATGCTCTGTGTTGTTTAGTGTCGAGAGAATCCACTGAGCCTCAGTGTCTGGTACTGAGGTTCAGTTTCTCCACAGTTTCATACACAACGTCTGTCTTGTCTATATACGTCTGTAAACGTAGTTTTGTAAAGTCACTGGAAGATCTACATTTTGTGATTTATTCTCAAAGTTGTGTTTATCGGGAGGAAATTCTGAATTTTCTGCAGCAATAGTTTGAAAAGACTCTGAAGATGTTTTTTCAAAAGACACAAATAGAATTAACTACATGATCCTCAGTAGCAGATCAGAGGGAACCACACGGAACCTTTACCTCGAGAACTGAAGAGTTAAAACGATGTAAACACGTTGAGTTATGAGTCTCAGATCAGAAAGTGTTGCTGTGTAGATTTGTCTCTGTTTACAGCACCGTTCACTTTTTTGTTCTTCGCTCCTCTGCTGAACTCCTCTCTGTGATTTACCTCCGTTCAGGGGCTTAACTCCTCCTCACAGATGTGTGTCATTCTTAGCATTGTTGAGGACGTGCTGTACTTAGAGCTCAGGAGGAACGCCGGTTGCCCGGGGCAACCGCGGTGTTCATCCAAACATTCAAAACCAGGAATATCCCTGAGATAATCCACCGGCTTAAAGCACTTCAACTGCCCGCTGTGGTTTCTGATGCAAGAACAAACACACTTGACTCTGTTACCTGTGAGAGTCTGTGCGTGTGCACGTGAGCGTGCGTTCTGCCTGCAGTGTGTCAGCCTGACAGGACGGAGCTCAGGAGGATGTTTATACAACCGGGTGAGGAACTGCAGACGCAGCTCGCAGGTCACCACGGCGACGGCAGCCGCCTCAGCCAACACCTCGCTGAGAGACACCGAGATAAAGTTAACATGTCCTTCAGCTGCTTTTACACACACACACACGCACACACACACACGCACACACACACACACACACACAGGTGGGGTCACGTGATCCGTCCTATCTGTCATCATCGGATCAATCAGCACGCAGAGGTCAATTATTCTACACCTTTCATAATGGTTACAGAACTATTACACCATCTTCATCCCTCCAGCCAATGACAGATGATCCCCAGAGTGTGTGTGTGTGTGTGTGTTGTGTCTGTGTGTGTGTGTCTGTGTGTGTCTGAGTGTGTCTGAGATGAGTATCACAGAGGTCTTGTGTATCGTTTCATTATCTTTTAACCTTCCCTTTTTTCTCATCCCTCTCTTCTTTAAGTGTGAACAGGAGGTGCCAGTTTAATTAATCTGCTGTGTAACTGTAATGTGTCACTGTCACACTGCTCGGACACACACACACACACACATACACACACACACACACACACACACACACACACACACACACACACACACACACACAGACAAACCCTTGAAAAACAGATAATTTCATTGTGAATATTCATATGTGTGTGGATGTTTGTGCTTTATGTATTTATGTGTGTGTGTGTGTCCTTGTGACTCGACACACTGTTTGTCAACACAAACACAAACACTAAACAAACTTCTTAACCTGCAGAGTCGTATTAAACTGTATCATGATCAATACAACATGTTTCCCTGCAGCTGTGTGCGTGGGTGTGCATATTTGTGTGTCTGTCTTTCAGTGTGTGTGTGTGTGTGTCAGGTAACAGTCCCTTCCGTCAGTTAAGTCACCTCCGCATCGATCTGCTTTCCTAAAAATGTGTTTTGCATTGATTGACAGCGGAGTAATGAAGTGATGGAGCGGGAGCCCCGAGCGCCGCTCATCGATTGGCTCCTGCAGCTTTAACAATAACCTGCGACGGGGAACTTCTCTCCAATGAGCTGAGAAACGGTGATTTTATGGTGAATCATTGACAACAACAGGTTGCAATCATTCGCTGGTAATTGCTGCTTCTGGCTCCGAGTGTCGGACTTCAGAGCCGAGAGGATGTGAGAGAGAGAGAGAGAGAGAGAGAGCTGTCAACAACTTCCTGCCTCGCTCGCCCCTCTCGTTACCTCAGTGGCCTCCGTCTGAACCCACATTCTCAGCATCCATGTTTTTTTCTGCTGCTCGGTGTCACAGTTTTCTGTGCGAGTGGAGAGATGAAACGAAACGGATCCGATTCCCGCTCGCAGCGCTGCCTGTCCCCTGCTGTTGTGGAACTGGTGACCGGAGTTTGACTCCTGCGTTTGTCAAGTCCCGAAAAGAACTGATTTCCACAAGATGGAGGAGATGAGAGGACGTGGGGGGTGGGGTGGGGGGGGGATTAAATAACAGTACGCAGTAGAAAGAGATGGGGAACGACAAGAATCTCTTTCTTAACAAGGACTTCAGTCTCCTGGCATTAATATTTATTGTCTATTAGTTGTTTTGTATGAAAAGGAAATAGGAAAATGTTTCCTGTGTGTGAAACTAGTTCAACTGAATCAAATCATCTGCTTTCAAAGAATCTGCTGGAAACAAGAGAATAAAATCCTGGAGGAGATTTAGAAAAAGAGAAAGAGAAGGAGACACAACGACAAACTGAAACTAGAGTATATATTACAATCTATTTGGTATTTTTATAATAATAATAATAATATTTGGATTATAATATATGTTATACATATGAATATAAATATATATAACATATATTATAATATATATAACACAGCTGTCACACACCACATACACAACACGTACAATCTTTAAAGCTAAATGAATCATATTGATAAAGAGCATGTGAACTAAAGCATATTTCATGTTTACTGCACATATTTAGAAACTGTAATAGAAAAGAGCATCTTATTGTATGAATGATGAAATAATGATAATAACAATAATATTGATAATAGCACTGAAATGCAGTTTTAGGTGCTTTAATAAAACAGGTAGAATTAAAACAAAAAATATTCTTTCTCAATTCTTCAATGAGGGTTAAAGCAATTTAAAGATAATGATAAAAGAAGAAACAGTTGAAATTAAATAAACACTAACTACGATGATGTGTGTGTTTGTGATATCTGGGAATTTAAGATCTTTTCTCTTCTACATTTTGAGCTTTTTAACTTAACATCAGTAAAATATCGTTTTATTTAATCTTCAATGATCGGAGCAGAAAAGACCAATCAGAGAGAGTTTAAAGGAAAATACATGGAAATACTTGTTTCTTATTGGCTGACAGGTCGGTGTTAGATACCTTCACTAAGGAGGTTGTGTTTAGCAGGATTATGTAAAATCTACTGAACTTGGTCCAAGATAGAACTCATAAAACTTTCATAATCCAGGAAAGAAGTTTTTTTGACGTTTCCATTGATTTCTCAGAGAATAGTTTGTGGATTGATGCAAAGTTCCGACATGTTTAGGGAACATATCTCTATCTGTGATATCTATGAACGACTCGTGGTTTGTCAGCCGGAGGAAAATAAATGTAAACGTATGAACAGATATTTTCTCTGAGGTTAAATCTGAAGCATCCTCCTGAAATGAGTCAGAACAAAAGCTGTGGATCACGACGTGAGTGACACCTCGAGGTCCCTCCCACTCTGGAGTCAGAAAGTTTTATAATTTATCATCTGAGTAAAAGTTTCATAACAAAATCCAGCTTCTGATCAAACCACAGCTTCCATAGAGCAAAACTTTAAGCCATGAGCTGAGCTGATAAATGCAAACACCTCTCTGTCCTCCTCTGGTTTTCATTTCTTCATGCGTAGCCCTCGAGATGCGAGAAGGAAGACGCACGGACACAAGTATCCAGAGATGAAGGAGAAGAATCTGAGCCTGATGGAACCTGCAGGACTCAAGAATCAACTCACTCACAGACACGCCCACGAGACACCACGACTTGAAGAGGATAGGAAACGAAGATGTGAGGGTGAGGAGGGTGAGGAGGGAGAGAAGAGGAGGGGGGGGGGGAGTGAGTGAGGAGAGCGGGGGGGTTATTGCAGGTTACAGCTCGTCCCTGCTGACGGACCTAATGAGCCGGCTGCTCCGCTCTCACAGGAGATAATTAAAACCAGAGCGGTGCAGCAGCCGGAGCCGGGCGAGAGGATGGAGACGTGAGCGGCCTGGTGCTTTGATACCAGGCCGCTCTCACTCAGACGACCCGGCTGAGGCCTGTGGGCTCTCTGGAGCAGGTGGCGGCCGCTCTGCTGGATGCTCTGCTGGCTGCTCTGCTGGCTGCTCTGCTCCCCCGTCTGCTCTGCAAGGGGCCCAGACACTGATGAGGGCCGCTCGGAGGACGCTGGGAAAAACACTAGATGCACTGACCCCTGGTTCCCCCCCCTGTCCCGTCTGACAGATCCACGGAGAAGTGAGGAGGAACCACTCCCTGCAAAAGATGATGTGTCTGTGTTTTTGTCAGGATGTGACAGTAAACATGGCTGTGGAGGAGGAGGAGGAGGAGGAGGAGGAGGCTGTCTTTGTCTGTCAGTGTGTGTGGCAGAGCTCCTGGATAATGAGGGTGACTGTGGGGCTGCTGTAACATCATGTGTGAGGACCCAGGGTTGTAGTCAGGCTCTTGTAAAGACGCCTCCTGTGGGGCGTTCAAGGTGCACGGCTCTAATCCCCGTCTCTCGGGGTGACGCTCCCCGGAGGGCCCGGTTCTTATGAAGCTCTCATGGAAACACAATCAAATATTTAGAGGTGGAGACGGTGGCAGATACGAGAAGATGAGGAGTGACATGTGACGTTGTTTGTGTCGGCACTGACCTGAATATGAACCGTCTCATTCACTCCATGTTTAACTTGTAACCAGGAGGCCGACGTGCAAAGACAGGAAGTGATGATATGATACAAACAATGACTTCAGGCCGGCAGCAGTTAGTTAGGATCAATGCTTTAAGAAATATATGGAGTCCTTATAGAAACCTGAGGTAAACACAGAGTCCAGACGTCGGGATTTTCTTTAAAGCTGTGTTTTTATCTTTCTTCTTTTCTTTATTCCAGAACAAGTCTCAGTATAATAACTTATAGTCGGTTGTGATCACACACGGAGCTCGAACACTACAAGAGAAAGAGCCCAGAGGACACGAGTGGAGCAGCCGAGGACACGTCTCAGTTCAAGTCCTTCACCGGCGGTGGAAGTGTCTTTTCACGCTGCGTCTGAACCCTTCAAGAGGATGAAGAGGATGAAGAGGATGAAGAGGAGAGTCTGCAGCTTCTGTGTTGCAGTGACTCACACGTCGTGTTGCTCAGCAGCTGCAGACGACGCCTCAGGTCACTGCTTCTGAACAACCTGTTCCATTAACCCCATCACATGCACTTTTATTAAGCTTTTATTCTGCCAGAGAGAAGTGACTGATACTCATGTTCATATTTATAAGTTCATCCACATTCATAGAACCATCTCCTCTTTGGCAGTTTGTCTACAAAGTAAAAGTACAACGTTCTTTTGATTTGCTGGTTTATTTGGAACTTTTAATCTGAAAGTTGTGAACTTGAAATAGCTGATATAAAATGTGCGGTTTGAAAACACAGCAGAAGTGAAGCAAATCATTTGTGACCAGAAACAAAGTAAGTTCAGTTTCATTCTATTCACACTGACAACAGAGCACTTCACATTCAGGGAACCTGGTGGGATGAAGTTTTCTAACTCTGCACACAGGTTGAGCAGAGAATGATTATGATGTAGGTAACTTCAGATACTTGTTTGTGGAGTATATCACATGTGTAATATGGAGCGAGAACGTTTCTCCAGATGAAGTTGAGTCTAAATCCAAGTGATTCCTAAAAGCTGCTTTAATTCCAGCTGCTGATCAGAGAGCTCAGTGTTAAACAAAGATTCATCCTGCAACACATTAAACTCTGTAATGGCAGAAACTTAAATGAAGAAATGCAGAAATGACTTGAAATGGAAAACTGCAGGATGGTGGTTCATGGCTGGTCACAGATCTGTGCAGTGAACTCTGCTCCACTAAACCAGATGAGACGTCAGACAGATGAAGGAGCTTCTGTTTTACTGGAAGTCTTAAATCCTGCTGTCAGCCGCTGACACACAATCTCCATCACTTCCCCTCCACGCACACACACACACAACTTTCCCAGAACGGTCCAACACAATGAAATAGGATGATCCCAGTCAGTGACTTGGTCCAACCCAGTAATCCCCCTCCTGGCAGCAGCTCCTGCCTCCTCTCAGATCCTCTCAGAGCGGAGCCAGAAGAACATCAATAACTGGAGGATTCAGGAATCATCTGTCAGCCGCTTTAAAGCTGAAGCTCCAGCACCTGCCATGTAGATGAGGCAGGTCTGGACCCCCCCGAGCTCTGAGTTCTGCTCAACACCGTGGAGCTGCGATCAATTAACACAGACACTCATCTGTTTTCTGGAGGTTAGAAGCCACCAGAAGGGTTTCTTACATTTAATGAAACATGGAGCCAAGACATTGTGATAAAAACTAAGAGATTCCCCCTGACCCGTCATTTCAAACTGTGACACGACTGAAGCCGGTTCCTGGTTCTGCGTTAAAGCTACGTAGCTGTTGTGAGCATCATAGTTGTGTGTAGGTGTGTGTGTGTGTGTGTCGCTCTGCAGTTACACCACCTAAACACTAGTGGCAGTAGAGTTTCTATGCTCCTGTGTTGAGTTGCTTCTGGTTTCCAATCCGCTTGTTTACAGATTCTCTGGCGTTTACCTCAGAACATGTGATCATGTTGGAGCCGATGAAGGTTGAAGAGAAAACGATGACGAGGTATCGGCACTGACAAAAATACAACCACACAGGGGCGGAACTAGGGGTGGGGCCAGCGGGCCCCAGCTGACATCTTATTGGCCCCTGAAGGATTTATTATTTTCCACCTTTTCCTGGGGAGAACAACAGCAAACAAGAAATAACTTAATGTGATCAGGAGCTGTTCACGGCTGCTGGACATATAATTGGCCCCTCTGTGTAAATCGTGGCCCTTTATGGCCCTTGACTTAGGAAACCCCTCGATCCACCGCCGTGACCACACCACGGGAAGAAGGTGAAGAGGAAGAAGCACAAACCAGATTGATTCCTGGTTTTCTACCGAGTGCCTCGCTGATCCCAGCACAGTCAGCAGCTGACATGTTATCTTCTTCTTCACTGTCTGAATATAAATGAAATGAAACAAATAATAAATAAACCTCTTGCTTAGTTTATTTTTTCAAACTGATAAAATATCTTTAACTTGAAAATATTTGATTGTCACGTGTAAAACCAGCTCAGGAGGCTGGAGACCTGCAGAGTGGAAATCGTCTCTTCTTTCTCCAGACGTCTTTCATTCTCTCCGTCATCCTCAGTTTTCTCTTTGGCCTCTTTCTCTTCCCCCCTCCTCCCTCTCTCCCCCTCTCTCTCTCTCCACACCTCTTTTCTGCTTCAGTGTAAACAAATGAGGCTGCTGTCTTTCTGGCTCGTGTCTGTCACACACACACACACACACACACACACACACACACACACACACACACACACACACACACACACACACACACACACACACACACACACACAGTCCAGGTATCATAAACATCTCAGTGAGGAGGAAGTTGAACTCTTCTCTCTCAGGTTTCCTGTGTGTTTCAGGATTCCGACTCAGATGAATTAAACTCAGCGTTAGGATCCTTGTTGTCGTTCAGTGTAGATCAGTTCACTGCAGACGAGCGGATCCTTTTTGTTTTGTCTGAGTGTTGCAGGGTTTGAAAAGCTCTGTGACTCCTCTGTTCTCCAGTAGAGTTTGATTCCTCACATGATGAACCAGGCCCCAGAGTCGCAGCAGAGAAGTGGGACTGCCAGTACGACTAATGAGCATCAGCTGACCGACACAGACACAAACTCACTTTTTATTCAGCGCACAATGAGCTGAGTGACTCTTCAGTGTGAGACCATGTGAGTCTCAGCTGATTCCAGCTGAAGTTGCACCGCTGCTTTAAAACCAGGCAGAGTTTCACCACCGTCAGCTGGTCCGCTCATGTTCAGGTTCCACAGAGAAGCTGCCAACAGGTGGCGTACCTGAGCAGGTTTAAGCCCATAAATACTGTATTTGAATACTGGACGATAACTTCTCATATTATTAGGATGTTGAGCGGCCGCACACTGAGAGAGCTCATGTTTTACTGCTTCAAGTGTTTTCAGGGTTTGGCTTTAGTTGTGAAATTGCCCGTGAACATATATAGCCGCTGCTAGGTGGCGCCAGGGAGGTTGTGTTTTCATCCACATTTGTCCGTTTGTTAGTTAGCAGCGTTACACAGACATTACTGAAATGATTATCACGGAACTTGATTAAAGTTACGATGTCGTGCCTGTTGTCTAACCACTGTGGCTGCACAGCTAGTGGGTAACATGCTAGCTGCTAATAGAAGGAAACGTTTTTTATAAAGTGTCACGAGCAACGGACTCGATAACTTCCAGCTGCGATGCCATCTACTGGACAACAAGGGAAATGTGGTTAATTCCAGATGTGTTGCACTGGAAACCTGTGTTCTCGTATCAGCTCAGGAAGCAGCTTCCTCCAGTTGAATCTTTGGTTTTACAATTTACCAAAGTTGAACTGTTCAGAAAATCTTTGTACAGATTTATATAAACTCGCTGAGGTGACAAGTGAATGGATTCAGGTTGTTTCTGTGCTGTGGACTGTGGACTTTAATAAAGTGGACTGGGAACACAAGACATTTGGACATTTATCTACATTAGTGAGGACATGTGTGTGTGTGTGTGTGTGTGTGTGTGTGTGTGTGTGTGTGTGTGTGTGTGTGTGTGTGTGTGTGTGTGTGTGTGTGGACACAGAAGCAGCTTGTGTTGCCTCTCTGTTAGAGCGCAGACGGCCGTGCAGCCTGTTTCTCATGCTGTGTTTACCCTCTCATTTATTTTTAATCCATCAGAGAAGCTCACCTCAGGAAAAGGTTAGTGAGGATTAGAAAGGAAGGATGGAGGAAAGGAGGAGAAGGAGGATAGGTTGAGAGAGAGAGAGGAGCGAGAGAGGAGAAGAGTGAGAGTGAGAGTGAGAGAGAGAGAGTGAGTGAGTAAGAGTGAGAAGTGAGAGTAAGAGTGAGGTGAGTGAGAGTGAGAGAGAGTGAGTGAGAGTGAGAGAGAGTGAGTGAGTGGTGAGAGAGTGAGACAGAGTGAGTGAGTGAGTAGAGTGAGAGAGAGAGAGTGAGTGAGAGAGAGGTAGAGTGAGGTAAGAGTGAGTGAGAGAGAGAGAGAGTGAGAGTGAGAGAGAGAGAGAGTGAGAGGGTGAGTGAGAGAGAGAGAGAGAGTGAGAGAGTGAGAGAGTAAGAGTGAGAGTGAGTGAGTGAGAGAGAGAGGGAGAGAGAGAGTGAGTGAGTGAGAGAGAGAGTGAGAGTGAGTGAGTGAGAGAGAGAGTGAGAGAGTGGAGAGAGTAGTGAGAGTGAGTGAGTGAGAGAGAGAGAGAGTGAGAGAGAGGAGAGAGAGGAAAGAGTGAGAGAGTGAGAGAGTGAGTGAGAGTGAGTGGGGAGTAAGAGTGAGAGTGAGAGAGAGAGTGAGAGAGTGAGAGAGTAAGAGTGAGTGAGGAGTGAGAGAGAGAGGGAGAGAGTGAGTGAGAGAGGGAGAGAGAGAGTGAGAGAGAGAGAGAGAGAGAGAGAGAGAGTAAGAGTAAGAGTAAGAGTGAGAGTGAGAGAGTGATCCGGCCACTTCACACAAGAATGATTCATTTTGAGAAACTAATGTTTTTGGTTAAATGTAAAGACAGATGTTTATATTTTATAAAACCTCAGAAATGAAATTAACAACACACAACAGGATGAAGGCGCCCTCTTGTGGTTGTGCATCAGTTTTCAGATTGCACTTGTTCTGCAGTGAGACGTGTGAGAGCGTCACGGTTCAATGGATCCATATTAATAAACCATAACTCCAGCGTAGAGCGGCTGGTGTGGACTCTGTGGAGGAGAGTCCTGGGGTCAGAGACGCTGTCGAAGGACAGAACAGCTCCGGGAGGATTTAGATTCACTTCTCTTTCTTTGTTCAATGATTTTGACGTCGGTCTATTGTCGGGGGAAGATCGATTTGTCGGCCGCATTTGAAGGAGCCTTAGAATTGGGAGAGTCTGGTTGTGCCGCTGTGACTCAAACTTTCTCCAAATTGGAGATTGAGACTCAGCTACAGAGCTTAACAAAAATAAAAAACTGTCAAAAAAGAGAAATGTGCAACAGAGAGACAATAAAAACACAACGTTTCAAACACTGGATGAATAAATGAGTCTTCAGGTGTGAACACACACAATTAGAATCATTTAGAAAACTACAGTTGTGTGTAAATACATCAGAAGAGAAGCAATGAACCACGACGTCATTAATATGCTTATTAGTATTTTACGTCATCTGCACTTTCCAAACAGACTCTTAACTCCTGTCTATTCAAAGTGCGTCCTCAGTCCTGCACGTTGAACACACCCGGTCCAGATGCAGCGCCTCTAAAAGTGTCTCGTTTCTGGACGAACAGTGTGAGTCAGTGTGTGACAATCAAAGATGGAGGTTGTTTGTTTCCCGGTCATAAACCAGGAATGGTCAGCGCGTATTAAAAGTGCTTATTCTGCCTCCTTCTCTCATCCTGCTCTCCTGTCTGTTGGTGTAACAGTGCACGACCCCACCCTGCAGCACAGTGGCCTCATTCAGGTGTGTGTTACTGCACGTGTGTGTGTGTGTGTGTGTGTGTGTGTGTGTGTGTGTGTGTGTGTGTGTGTGTGTTAACAGGGGGGCCATTGACGGCGACGACGAGGTCAGCTCTATCTTTATCAACATTACTAAGCAGATTTTGTGAACAGGCCCGACCGCACATCCTGTCATTTGCTCACACACTCAACCACCACTCGCCTTAGTCAAACACACACACACACACACACACACACACACACACACACACACACACACACACACACACTGAAGAAGGATTTATAAATAGCCCGTGCTGACACACCAGAGACTATTAAAAGCAATGACAATTACCGACCAGGTTTTTTTTAGCCTGTTATTGCTATAAAATGCGATCTTTCAGTTTTCTCTGTTTAATGTCAGGACCACATACATGAGCAGAACATAAAGATCTTCACTGTCTCTTCGTGACGCTGACGTGTTGCCGCTCACAGCTGTTTTTCCACAGATGCTGACGGGAAAAAGAAAAGTTGTTGCTGACACAGAAACACACAAACACAAGAGTCTGTTGGATTTAAAACTTTCCGCTGCCCACCGGAAAAACACGAGCTTAAAGTGTGTCTGTGAAAGAAGCTTATTACGACTTTACATTTTATTGTCGTGGGAAGTTTAGCAGCCGCAGTCTTTACATCAGGGGAACGTGTCAGCTGATGCAAAGTCTGGTAATCTGCTTAACAGCTGAAGTGACTTTAAGACCTTAGTAACACAATGTTTTCCTCCATTCACCAAACTCCCAGCGTCCCGGACCGGGCGCTCGGCTGAAAGAGAGAAGTCCTGCTTTTTGAAAGATGCCTTGCTGGAGGCTGGTGGCTCCAGGTGGAGGTGATGAAACCGAGCGAGGAGCCGATCGGTGAGAACGTGTCAGACGCTGCACAGAGGTTTACAACCCTGGAAAGTTTTCTCCTCGGTTGCAAAGTAAACAGCAGATACACAGTGTTCACATTATTTAGTAACGTACCAGAAATATGAGCTCGCAGGTATTTGAATTGACAACACAGACGCTCGCTGGACGTTGTCTGGAAAAAGTTGAGTCAGGTTCAACTCACTTGCTGGATAATCCCGTGTTTCTCTGTCTGCCAGAGCAGCTTCAAGGGGAGTCGGGTTCTTTCCACAGGACTGGAGCTTCAGCACGTCTGGAGCCTGGAACCAGACGAGGCTGCAGGTGCTTCTGGTTCCTGTTTTCAGCTGAGGCTGAATTCAGAGACTTCATGTGAAGATGGACGACTCGTCTCCACGTCCAGCCCAGGACTCGTTTCCCTAAGGGACAATAAAGTCTAACTTACCTTACCTTACCTTACCTTACCTTACCTTACCTTACATTACTTACCTTACCTTACTTTACCTTACCTTACCTTACCTTACCTTACCTTACCTTACCTTACCTTACACCCTTGACTAATCATGAGTCAGTCTCAGCTGTCAATCATGATCAATCAGTTTTTATCTCATCAAATAACTGATTCAAACCAAACTGATCAGAAACACTTGAACAAACATCAGAGAGAGAAGAACGACCTGAAATGACAGAAACATCTTTGACATTTATTTAACGTCTACTTTCATTTGTTTAGTTTAGTCCATGAACCATCTGCTAACATGGAGGAGGAGGGTTTATGATCTATACTGCAGCCAGCCACCAGGGGGCGATGGAGATGGTTTGGCTTCACTTGTCATGTGGTCCATCTTTATTTATAATCTATATATGAATCACTGAGGGGTTCATGTGCGTTTGGACACACACACACACACACACACACACACACACACACACACAGGTAGCAGCAGCTGTAGCTGTGTTTCTTCTTCTGCTGCCAGCACCAACATCCTCGGCCCCCCCCCCCGACTCCGCTCTGTGTAAACAGGCTTCAAAGTTTCCTGGTTTCTTTAAGTGCGGCTCTCCAGCGTTTGACAAGTTCCAACTGCATAAACATGTCTGTCGTCAGTGTTTGCAGAGTGTGCAGGTCCCTGTGCAGCCGTCGCCCAGCGGTGAACCCGCTGCTCCGCCTGCCAGCGGCGGCATCAACCGGCCGCTTCATGGCTCTGAACTGTTGAACCAGCCGGAGACAGAATAGAATCCTGCAGGAGGAGCAGAGCCAGCGGCTTCGTTTCTGTCAAGTCCAGATCAATAAAACACGGTTTCCATGAAATATTAACCTGAATGTGTGTTTTCAAAAGATGATCAGAAGATTTTATTGCATTTCTCAGAACTTCTGGAAAGCAGCTGAAATTTCCAGTAAAGTTTCCCCCGGTCAAGAACCAGATGCAGCTGCAGCTGAAGCTGTGAGAAGCTGTGGATTCAGATGAAACAGCTCCAACGTACGGGGGCATGAGAAGCTGGTCAAAGTGTGAACAGCTGAGACACCTGACACAGCTCTTTAGTTTCTTATTTCTACTTTTACAGGTTCAAAACAACCAAAACGAAAAAGGCCTGAGAGAAAAGTTTGGTCTTTGGTCTTATTATTATTAATATTAAACCTGCGTGGGACGTCCCACAGCTTGAAAATACTCTGGTTTGAAGGATTCTTTCTTCTTTCTTCAGAAAGGAATGAGGAATTTAAGAGGTGGCACATTAGAAATCACTCAGAAATTAAAGAGCACATCTGAATACACGGGAGAGAATGTATATAAATGCATCTTCATATATTTATACACATCCAGATATCAACTCACCAGCTGGTACGTATCGTTCATTCAAACCCGTTGAAGTTCTTCTCGAGAGGAACTGGCACCGTCCTGGTAAAATAAAGTGTTAGCTGGAGACGCTGGTTCAGAGGTCAGAGGAGTTTTTACATTTCACCTCCATGAAAATGTTCATTCATGGTAACTGACCACGATTTCTCCTCCTATACAACAAAGCTTAAAGGCCTTTAAGGTCATTTATATGAACGTAAAAGAAACCAAACACAAACAGAAGAAGAACTCTTCTCTGACACGTCTCCTCCTCTGGAGCTGAAGATGGGAAACTCAGGATGAGAAGTCGGTTCCAGGTTCTCTGTGCTCGCTCCCATCCGGCCTGAAAACCTTCTCCACAGGATGAAGGAGGATTACGCAGAATTACATCGTATTTATTCCCGTTGGTTTGTTCCTCGGAGCAGCCGCGGCGCTGCCAGGAAACTCTGACCTCACAGCTCTAACGTACTTTGAATCCCTCGCCGGCACAAGTGTTTCCTTCTTTTGGCAATTATCTCCTTTTTTAAAGCTTCAGAGTCTTTTCCCTCGGACGCTGAGTTCAGTGGCAGGTCGGTGGCAGAGCAGCAGAATGTCCAGCTGGGGGGGAATTCAAAAATCTATGTGAAGTGTAAGTACGTGTGAGCTGTGAGTCATTAACATGTTCACATTTATGACTCTTTGATTGTCTCAGTGAGATCATCGTGTGCTCAACCTTTAGTGTCGCCTGGAAACGAGATGTGTGAAGAAACTCCTGTTTGTTGGGTTTCAATTTGTTTCTTTAAGCTTCACACACGACTCTGAATTCATTTGTTTTGTCTTTTCTTTCGAAGGTGTTGGATTTTCTCACTGTTTCCTGAAAGTTATAAACTGCAACTACAACATGTGACTTGTGTTTTCTGTCAACGAGGAAATGTAAATTTTTTGTGTTTGGAATTTGCAAACACTGATCAGTCAAATCAGCAAAACCTCTGATGCTTCAGTGCAACACACACTTGTAGCGACGCTGCATTTCAGTTTGTTTGGTTCTGTCGGTTTGTTGCTTCTGAACCAAAGTGTCTCATGTGTCACAGCTGTGATGTTTGTGTGATTATGTTTCCTACAAAGTGTATTTTCTGTTGCAGTGTTGTTTATACAGAGATGTGACTTCTAGGAGTCGTATTTTTAAATGATTTATGTATCAGGCTTCTTCTGTCAGTTGTAGTTTAGTAGAAGTGAAGTTATTACACTTGTTAGATGATCACTGAAGATCTGTGGAAAAGAGTTGGACCCTCTGATCTTCACTGAAGATAAACTGAAGCTTCTACAGGTCCTAACAGGTTCACTGCATCTCACTCTTTCTCATCCAGGTCCAATGAATCAAGCTTTACATTATTAGCTCAACTACAGAAACCAGAAAAACGTCTCTATAGAAATATCACTTTGTGGCCTGTGTGTTTCTATACGTGGCTGCACGTCTGAACGAAAAGCTAAATGGTCTCTTGACGTTGGAGGATGTGTGAAATAATATCATATATGAGAAGCTGGAGAAGAACCAGAGGACGGTGAGGGTCTGTCAGAGCGTCTCTCCCTCTCTGCCACGCGAGGCCTTATAAGGCAGCTGGACTCGGTGGAAGTCCAGGGCCTCGTTACGGAATTCAGCAGAACCAAAATAAAGTCAACATTTATTGAGCGTTAAAGAAAACTGAATATGAAAGGAGGGCAGGCTGGTGGAGCGGGGCCCTGCCCTGCTGCACACTGCTCTGTTATTCTTGGGAGCAGTGAATGGAACTATGGTGCAGCTATATGGGCGTGTGTGTCTGTGTGTGTGTGTGTGTGTGTGTGTGTGTGTGTGTGTGTGTGTGAGTGTGTGTCGGGAGCAGGACGTTCTGGAAGTGGAAGGCCTTCGTCTGGGCCGAGCAGCCGGAGTGTGAGGAGGAACACCTGCGACTCCAGGAGCTTCAGATGAAACCTGACCGAGGTTTCACTCTGGAGTCGCTGCTCACATCCTCAACTTTTACTCTTTCAAACTGGGTTTCTGGATCTCTCTAACTTTATGTCCAATTTCTGTGTGTTTGAGGGAAAACCGGAGATTTCATTTCATTTTCATTTCATTTGCTCTGTAATTCTGCTCATTATAAAGCATCGTAGCAGCAAAACGAGGACGTGATTCTATGACACCCGTGAATGTCACGATATCAAAAATGAAAATCCAACTTCCAATGACCACTGAGAACAAACGTGAGGAGAATGAAGCTGTTGAGATGAACGGTTCTCCGGATGTTCCACATACAGATATACTTCTGTACTACTACTGTACTACTACTGTACTACTACTACAAATACTCACTGCAGCAGTTTTCAATAGTTTCAAACTCTCAGATGAATTTTAGAAGAAACTAACTGAATATCTTTTAATCCCGGTTCCTCCACTCAGCTGCTGCTGGACACTTGTGCAGGAGGATGAATGTGATGCAGACACATGCAGATCAGAGACGGATGTTCAGGCTGCTCGCACGTACACAAGTCGTGTGCACAACAAATATGCAAACAAATGCAAATATAACACAACAGCATGCAAACAGCCTGCTGATCTTTGAGTGTGTGTTAAAGTATATGCACTCGCATGGTTACATTATATATGAACCCCTGTGTGTGTGTGTGTGTGTGTTCTGCTTAGTGTGCAGATATACAGTGAAACCACATTAACCACTGCTCCCTCCATCCTGTTCTCCGTCATCATCGTCTTCCTCGTCTTATTATTCCTCTGTCATCTCGGTCTTCTTCGTAGTCTTTTTCTTGCCTTTCTCTTCCTCCTTCCCCTTCTCCTCCACCTCCTTCTTCTCTTCTTCTCATCCTCCTCCTCCTCCTCCTCCCTCCTCCTCCTCCTCCTCCTCCTCGGGGTCCCTCCTGGTCCGACCACAGATTCCGTCCTCCCTGTGACTTAATATCACGGTGGTAAATATTCACGGGCCTGGTGTTGGCACGGCAGCAAACTCATTATCACGTTATTATTCTCTGTGTCTGCGTCTAATTTATTCCCCTGCTGCTGCTGCTGCTCAGTGCAGGTCTGCTGTGCCTGGAGAGCACGGCCGTCCTCCTCCTCCTCCTCCTCCTCCTCCTCCTCCTCCTCCACCTCCTCGCTGCAGAGGGAGAATAGTGGTTATTGGGGAGAGATGGAGGGAGAGATGGAGTTAGAGATGGAGGTGTGGATGGATGGACCTCATTACAGTGATGCTGATTTGGGAGGAGGGGAGTGATCCTGCTGCAGGCGCTGACCCTGCTTCTCGACACTGAATTCAGTTTCCATCTCTGAGTCACTGCGCAGCTGTCAATCAGCAGCTGGGTCTGATTCCGTGTGTGCGGCGTCCCGCTGGAGCTCAGGGACGAGGACGCGTCACAGAACAATGAGTCCGAGGCGAAGCAGGCGAGTTCATTATGGATCAGTTCAGTCTGTCACGATGTTGAACTGCAATTATCTCTCAGGCAGTTTAAATAAAAATGATGCAAAACAGCTTTCACCAAAGTTTCACATTTTCGAGGCTGAAGATTTCAGTATTTTTCACGTCGGTGTTTTTCCTGTGACTCAGGAGAGATTCTCTCGGTGTCGACACGTCCACATCCAGATTTTATGTTGTGAAATAAAACAGCAGCTTGACTCATAGTTTTCTTATCGCGAAGAATAAAGTTCTGCTCGAGTTGGGGCCAAGTTTTCTGAGTTTAGTCGCATTTGTTAGTTTCAGGAAAATCTTGTTTCTTGAATAAAACTCAAACGACTTGAGATGCAACTTTATTGAAGATTTAATTGGTGAAGACCTCGTGAAGGTTTTATGTATTTGTTTGTTCGTCCTCTTCAACAAATTAGAGTTTTAAGTTGACTCCTGACTAATGACTGTGTCTTCACAGTTTAGATATTATACTTTTACAGCAGTAATTAAAACCCTCATGAGGATGTTTAAGTGTTAACAGCTCCTGAAACACAAAAACCTTTATCTCAGTCTCACGTCACACATGTTCCACTTGGGCCTGATGATATAATATCACCATATAAATCAAGTCACATTTTCTATAATCGTATCGAAACAGGCCGGATCTTTTTCACAATGTTAAAGAAAATGGACGTTCCTGGATCTGCTCCCATGATTTAATCAGCTCTGAAATTGAATGACTTGTTTTCGGACCCGTTTCCCAAGTTTCAAGAAAATCGGTTCAGTAGGTTTTCAGTGATTCTGCAGAGAAACAATGAAACAATGAAAACTGAACCTTCTTGGCAGAGAAAATAAAAGATGTGTGTCTGTGATGAAACCTGAGCAGCGAAGATATCTGATCTCATGAGTTAATCCTTGTGTCTGTGTGTCTGTGTGTGTGTGTGTGTGTGTGTGTGTCAGAGATCATGCACACACAGATGGAGACAGATTGTCTGTTCATGCAGCCTCCGTGTGAAGCTCTGTTCTCCACCAGCTGTTCTGGAGCTTACACTCATTAATCTTCTGGAACACTTTACCTGCACACTGGTGTGACTGGTGTGACTGGTGACGCTGCAGGTGAAGCCACAGGCTGCACGTCCCTCCGACGCCCTGACGAAGATCTTAATTGACTTGTTAATTGGATGTGCATCCTGGTTTCTGTGTGATCGAGCCTGGAGGAGAGAAGTCACTTCAGTGAAGCTGCAGCCAACTCACTGTGAGAGGCAACATTTAGCTGTTAGAACTCACTGTTGTTGGTTGAAGTGGCTGAAAACTTCAGTTTCCACTTCCTCTTGTGGAGCAAAATTTAATCCATAATATCTTGGATAAGGTGAAGTCAATTGGAGTCAGTCTGTGCAGTAGTGATCGGGGGTGATCGATACACACACTCGACCAATCACCAGTCAGTGTCAGCTGTCAATCATGACGTCTCAGCCTGTTTTTATATAATCAAATAACTCATTAAAACCATTTCCTGAATTAGTCTTCACTTAATTGTAGGAATTAGTGCAAATTTATTCAATAGGAAAAACTGAGATGTGACTTTGACGTAAGTTTTCAGCTCTGGTGAGTTTAGCTTTTACATTTTTACGACTGCGTACGACATCATCGTCATAAAACCTAACAAGTCAACTAAGCTACACATTAAAGAAGCTGAGGAGGAACGACTTCATAAAATCTATGTAATTCAAATGTGTGGGAGTTATTTAACCAGCTGACAGGAAAAATACCAAGAGTCCAACGTTTGTATTTGAACAAAATATTTTCTTTATTCTGCAAGAGAACTGAATATGGTGGAGCTCCACTGATAAACGTACATGAGTTCAGCTCATCAACAAATGGCAAAGTCTACAACCAACAAACTATTGCAACCGATACGAGAAAGTAAAAGGTTCTGTGACGGGCCGGAGCCGCTCCAAAGAGAGAGAACACCGAGAGCAGCCGGCAGCAGGTACGGCAGAGGGCGACACCGAGAAAGAACCGGAACGTTTCAACACCAGAACTCGTCTCAGGACGTTCACTGGACCTTTTGAAAACTTCAATTTACTGTACGAATGTAGAATTTAAAATGTGGAACAGCCGTGAGTTGAAGTCTGTTCGTGCTTCAGATTCAAAACAACGCATTTGTTTTTCTTTACAATCGAATTCTGCTGGGTTCTTTGGCCGTGGCCCACAATGCACTGGGCTACAGGACCAGCGTCTACAGCGATCCACTTTCTCAGTGTTGCGTCGTCATGGCATTTTACAACCGACACAAAAAAGGACTAGAACTTGTTCCAGCTGAAAGCAGTGATGTTAAACTTGCTATATTAAATTCAGATCTGAATACACCATAAACAGACAAATAACAGTTGTTTTTCAAAGACATCTTTTTTACCGTTTTTCTTTTATACACAAAAAACAACAGTCAATAGTACCAAATATGCATGCTGGATCTGTACGTATGTCAAAAAGGGTCAAAGAGAGGACGGGGGAGGTGTCATATACACTTTTTTAAAATGTTTTTTTTTAGTTAGTTTTTCTAAAAGATCACGTAGATGTGAACTTCATATAAATTTATCTATAAAGAAGCTGTTCCTCGTCGAAGCTGTGCTGGGAACTGTGATCAGATAAGCAGTGGGAAGAACACAACACGACTCCTCGGTGAGAATCACAAACATATTCAAACCCGGCTGCAAATAAAACTCTGCAGGTCTGCTTGAGTGCCACTTGTAGTAGTTGTAGTAATAATATTTGAGCAGAGGAACAACAGACAGTTGCTTTGTTAACAGTCCTGTGGTGTAGTGAGTATAAACACTCAGAAAGAAAAGGTAACAGAAGGTTTACTGGACCTTTGTGTCACTGAGGCTGCACCTGTGAATCAGAATGTACCTTGATTTTCTGAGCCGGTTTCCTGGAGTTATTTGAGTCTGAGCCGAGTTTCCCAAAGAGAAAACTCAACTGAACAGTCAGTAAAAAAATCAACAGATATTTTGGTTTGTCCCACGAAACCTTTCAGCTGCTTTTCTTTCCGTACGACTACAAACGGAAACTCGTCCGTTCGGGAAAACACCCGCGACAGAAAAGGGAATATTGCATGTTGTGATGGGACGAGATAGAAAGTGTCCTGTGGAAGCCTCGGAGCAGGAAGTGATGTAAAGTTAATCTATTTAACGTTTAAAACCTTTAATCAAAATACATCGTCCCTGTTGACCCTCAGTCTTAAGTGGAAGATTGGCCTTCATCGCAAACACTCCTTTAAATTCGATTTTGGTATTTTCCTCAAGTTTAGAAATTAGCTGAATTTGAACTTCCTTGTTCAAATTAATAATAATCTTCTAATCTTGTTGTATAATTGTATTACTAATCTATCTTGTGTGTAATTTGTATTAATAATGTGTGCACAACATAATATCTTGTCGATCTTGAAGTTCTGTACCAACATCGTCTTACCGATTATAATACGTGTTTGCACATCAAGAAATAACAAGATGAAGAACCTGTCGGTCGTGTTAGTCGTGACTTCAGGGCTTGCACTTCGAGATTTCACAGATTACACAGCCTAGCAGTCATCTGGAGCGAAGCAGTGACTCTGGGACTTTTCTTTTGTCACTTCAAAAGAAAGAGAGCAGATTAAACGTGATTGGTTTTGACGTCGCTGAACGAGGACTTTAAAGACTTTAAAGACGGATCCTTCCTGACAAAAGAAGCAGTTTGAGCTCTTTTCAACACAAATGTACGAGACTCACTCACACAACATGCTTCGTCTTCTGAGTCGTGATAATATCAAGGCGGTGGAGGTTTAAAACAAAACACTGAATCATCACCTTCAAATCAACAACTGAAAGATCGACATGAACTGAAATCTTTGGTTTAAACGTTTTGGGAGAAACGAAACAAAAACAGTCAAAGAACAACGACTGCAACTGAAAAAGAACCAGAAATATCTCTAAGCAGTATTTATATATAGATATATTTATATATGATAGATAGGACATCTGCGTGTAATCGTGACTCAGGATCAGACATCACAGGTAAATATTAACACAAGTCTCTTGTAGATGATAATGTGTGCAATTTCAGACGAGCCCTCAGTGAAGGAAAAGATTGGAACATATCTCTGAGAAAAGTTTCAAACAGCGCCTCCCTCCTAAAGTTTCTCTGCCTGTAATGAATACTGTACATCTGTCATAAAACTCTGGAAAACCTGCTGCTCACGTCCAAACGACAGGGAACTCCTCCGTTTGCTTCTCTTTAATAAACCTATATTTCCATATAAAGACATTCAGCAGTGAGCAATGCAATATTGTTCAAGTAATAAGAGTTAGGGATTTTTATGAGTTCCCTATGCAAAAAAAAGTCAGCCATTATCAAAGAACTGGTGATGGAGGGGAAGGACAGACTCCGACGTCCTGCAGGTGGCGCTGCTGTGTCTCAGCTAGAGGAAACCACGAGGGACACTAGAAAAGTCAAAGTCGTGGGGATGAAGCTTAATCCACTGAGTGATGAAAGTATCGATGAAGAAAAAACCCTGATTTACTTTATGTTCTCAAATCGCTGGCTTTGTTGTGGTCGTTCTCTAACCTGAAAACACCTGAGGGTTCCTGCCTGGGATGGAGACCAGGTATTCTCTGAGAGCACCTCGAGTTCGGATCGCCTTGTTTCCGTCACGGACAAATGTGACAGCGGTGCTTTAAAAAAAACAAGAAGCGGAAAAGAGAAAACCTGTTTCGGACCCGCACTGATCCTTTTGTACATTCAAGATTATATCGACACACCGCGCCCTGCTGTCCCCTGAAAACTGAGGATCTGAAACCTCCTGAGAGAAAGACCACGAAACCACATCACAGCCGGAGAGCGACGCCAACTCACGACGCTCGTTTCTCCACGAAGGAGAAGTCACATGTCCACAGCTGAGATTCTGGTGTCGGACAAAAACACGTGTTTGAGTATTGAACAATCTCATTTCATCACTTGCTGAAGCTGTTGTGTCCAGCTGTGCCGACGCCGTCGCTCCCGTCTTCCTCCACCATCGCCGTGCGTAGCTACACGAGGACGGTGGGGAGGAGCTACTGGGAGGGGAGGAGCTACTGGGAGCAGAGAAGATCCAATTAGTTCTGTTCTCACGAGCACAACGAGCTCATGTGCGAAGTCAATCACGTTATTTTAAACTTCTTTTGTCTGCAACATATTCAGGTTTCGTTTTGAGGAATTTGTCTCGACGTCATTAAGAGTTTCCACATTGATGTGGATCGATGAGGTTGGCGTTTTACTGGCGCCAGTTTAACGACGCGATCGTTTCCAACACGACGGAAACCAATTATTCTTTTGTCAAAGTGTTTAACGTCATTTTGCTGAGAAACCAGTTGAAGAACAGAACTAATTGGATTCAGTGCTGCCCCCTTCAGGTCACACTGAACTTCAGTCTCCGTGAAAAATTAAAATCAAATCAATCGTAAACCTTAGGATGAATCATCTCCACCGACACGCCCACCCAATCAGAGTGCACGTGTCACGCTGGCGGGATGATGACGGTGTCGGGCGTTGAGACGGGTGGAGATAAACTCGTGGTGGGTACAACCAATGTTGTATCATTCGCTCACAGTGACTCCTCCCCTTCCCCCTCCCCTTCCCAATCAAACGCTTCCTCGAACCTGTCGCACGCGCTCACAGGGAGGGGCCCTGGGGGCTTTGTCTGACTTTGTAACCAGCTTCGTCTCAGAGGTTTGTTTCTGGTTGACGACCTCACAAGCTGTTTGGGGGGTGGGGGGTTGAAGTGAGAACAGCTGCCGTTACAAGAATCACATGATCGCCGCCCCCTTCACTTTTATTAGGAACCTTGAAGGCAGTGATGCCCCCTCCTCTTATTCTTAGTCTCAGACTCATCAGCCAATCAGCGACCAGAGAATCTCCAGGAAAAATAGAATGCAACTTGTTTTTCTCTTCAGTTTTTGAAGATAATTTTTATTGCGTGATGCTTTTTTATTTGTTTTAGTCTTTGACAGAAAAATGCTTCCACTGGTTATAAAGTCGAGCACCGGCCAAGAAGTTCTGAGCTTCTAAAAAACAAAATTCAAACAGAAATAAAAATAAAAAGAACGGACAAACAAAAAGTAAGTTTCACTCCAGAAGCTTCACTGTGCACTTTGATTATCTCCGGGACCGTAGTGCATCTCTCTCTCTCTCTGCTCGACCGCTGAACTACGTCAACACAACGCTAGATTGCACGTTCTTTCAAGTTTTCAGTATTTTCTCCGTAAGCCTGTGTCTCCAGCTCGGGACTCCGCCTCCGCTCGCTGCGTTTACACATAAAAAAACATTATTTATCAAAGCTTATTATTTCTGAAGGTTTTCTAACAAAAAGCACAAAGTTCTCAACCCACAGTCGGTAGCATTCACTCGGCTGTTCTCACTCTCACGGTGTCAACCACACATAAAATGGGTTTTCAGGTTTTCTGGTTCCTCCCGTCTGGTCTCGTGTGGCGCCGTTTGTGACCTCGCGGCTCCGAGCTGTCGTTCTAATTACTTACTGTGCAAACATGTAAAATAAAGAGCGACGCAAACGTTTTATGCTTTTTTAAAAATGTGGTTAAACACGCTAAAAAACACCAATTGACTCTTTTCCCATTACCACGGACAAGTTAGCTTTTCTGCTATTTCCTCCGAGGCATCATGTTCGATGTCACGAGCACGATGAAGACGCTCTCATGCAGGTGTCGTGTTCCCATCACAAGACGAACACTGAGTCGACTGCAGTTATTTCACCCTGGAGAAATAACGAATGAACACGTTCACGTTGCAGACAAAAGCCAGATGTCGGTGGGTTTCTTTCACCGGTGGAAAAGGTTTAATTTCGCCCGAAACTTTATGCTTCCTGGCAGATGCTTTATCATCAGTTTACTTGTTTAAAACACTTTAAAAAAACGAATCATATTCGCAGGAACATGACCTGTTCAAGTCGGGTTGATGCTCACGGAGCGGAGGTCACAAACGAGGCTCCTTTAAGTGCTTCCTACTCGACCATCTGTGTTCACAGGAGGCGTTTCTGTTCTCGTACCATTTGGTTTTCCAGAAAAAAGGCTATTTGGTGCACAAGCACGTGGTCCAAAACTCAGTTTTATGTGTGGTCTCAAACACAACGTCCATTTGTTTCTCTTAGCTCCTCCCCCCGTTCACAAAAGGGGAAGGAAAAGAGGAAAAGACTCTTTGCCCCTCCCACTCCACACCAACTTTGGTCTCTGGTTCTAATCTGTGACGTTGCCATTTACACACTGGCAAAAAAAAAAAACAACCTCTACAGTTCGTATAAAAGCAGAAACCTTTTGTCCTTCAACTCTACAAAACTGTTTAGTGTCACTTGTGCTCCCCCTCCCCTTTAACCCCTCAGCAGCAGCAGTCTACATGGAGGAACGCTCCACAACTCGAGCGTCCGTTTTCCGTTATGCTACATTATTCTTGCTTCTCGTACGGAGAGGGACAGAAACAGACACTTGACATCATCATCACCATCTTCATCATCATCTCCTCTTGCATTTACCACAAACAAAGTTGGGAGTAAAGAAAAAGGAAACATCTGAAACATGAAAACGACTCCAGAAACAAAATAAAACTAAAAGCAGTAATAGAATCATTTGAGGTGAAAGAAAAGGTTTAAAATGGGAATGTTTTCTTGTCGTCTTCGTCGTCATTCGCATGGTTTTTTGAGTTTCTAGTAAAAAGTCTGAGCTGGAGTTTAGGTAGCAGCGGGGTCAACCTGAAACTCTGAAGTTGCCTACTCCGTTTCCTTCCTTCCCTCTGTCGCTTATTTTTTTTTCACATTCACAAACATTTAAAACTTCCTTGTGCAAATCAAGCAGTCTTTAGAAAGAATGCCCTCCGAAAAATGTTCTTGTAAAAATATATATAACTCCAAGGTGGCTGACGTGTGTGTTGCAGCAAGTGTTTCTATCTATCGTTTACGGGTCTGGTGTTGGGGGTCGTTTGTACTTCAACCAATCCTCCCCCTCCCTCCTTCCCTCACTCTTCCCATTCTCCCTTTCCCCGAGAGGGGGTTGGTTTGTAGTCTATGTGGGAGTGTGAGCAGACGGGTGGGGTTCATCTGCGTCCGGAGGGCATCTGTGCGTAGACGGGGTATGCGAGGCGGACGTTGAGCGAGTCGTTGTGCTGCACCAGCGAGGTCTGGTGGTAGTGGAGCACCAGGTCCTTCAGGCTGCTGTACAGGTTGTAGGGCTCCGCGAAGCCGAAGCCGCGCGGCGTGCTGTAGATGACACAGTGCTTCACCTCCCCTTCAACACTGACACACAAAAACACACTCAGTCAATCGAGGTGTCAAACAAAGTTCAACGTGATCTGAAGCAGATACATTTTGAAAACGGATGTTT
This sequence comes from Hippoglossus stenolepis, assembly GCF_022539355.2. Lineage (NCBI taxonomy): Eukaryota > Metazoa > Chordata > Actinopteri > Pleuronectiformes > Pleuronectidae > Hippoglossus > Hippoglossus stenolepis. The sequence goes on from NC_061496.1 coordinate 1,507,369, forward strand.
CTTATAACCATGTTGTGTGTACTCACACTACAGAGCAGGCGTAGCAGCCCTTTTTGCTGCTCTCTCGGATGAGAAACGCTCCGTCGGGCTTCCCGATGAGCAGCTCCTCCGACTGTACCCGGTTCAAGTCCCCGACGAACCAGCTCTTCTCATCGCAGTGCGGCAAGTTCTCGTCCTCCTCAGTCACAAAGTAGGCTCTGCACAGACACGACAACAAGCACGTGGTGAGCGGGGAGGTTTTCATCACGGAGGAAGAGATACACGGACATATATACAGTAACAGCATCAACTCCATGATCTACTGAGAGATCAACACACCACAACACAAGCTGCACAAACACATGTGTTTCCAGGGGGACACAGAAAAGTGAGGAGCCAGTCTGAGAGGCCTTGTGATTCATAAACCAATCAGTTACACGTCAGTGGTGTTGGAATCTGAGCTGAATGAATATGTGCAGCTCATTTTGTGTTTCGCTGTATTGTGTGTATTTGCATCACGTGTGTCGTTTGCATTTGTGTATCTACATGTTTTTACAAGTTGCCGTGCTCTGACCTCTCAGGGCCACCGTACTTCTCTCATCTTTGGCAGAAGTTTTGGCAAAAGAAACAAAAAATGTGATCATGAAGTCGACTTACTCATCAGTGTTCTCGTTCTTGATTCCCAGCCAGTCGTTAATTCGTTTCTGTCGAACTCCTTTGTGATTGAGCCAGCTACAGAGACACAGAGAGAGGGAGAACCATTACTACCAGTATCAGTCTGAAAGGCTTCTTTCATTCACAGCAGCGTTCACGGTGCCCTGAGCAAACATGAGGCTGAACTCGTCTTCACAGAAACATTTGGGACGAGGCCAGAGACGCTGAAATGCCGGTGGACTCGTTCTGAGAAACAAAGCAGGAAACATCCAGAGGTCTGAGGACAGAGTGATGAACTCTGTCCTCAGAGATTATAGACACTGCATCTGACACCTTGATATAATCCATCAATGTGACTGACGACATGGTTTCTTTTGGTAAATCTGAAAACATGTATAATCGTACATATACAACTGCTTTTATATAAAGTCTGTAAAAGAAGATATTTCAGTGGGTTTGATCCACCTGAAGATTCACAGCAAATTCCTGTGAAACTATTAAAACTATTGTCAGCTCCTAAAAATGTTGAAATATAAAGAAACTGAACAAACCCCTCGAGTCTAACTCGCCTCCAACTTGTAAAACATTTCATCTTTCTGGTCAGAAAACCTAAATATACTGTACATCCCCCTCCTGAGTTAACAAATCTGACTGGAGGCTTAACAGCATCGTATAGATGTCAATGCTTTATAAATAGTCTGTCCTCAGAAGTCCTGCAGCTCTTCTCTGTCCTAACGGGACCTCGTCCTCGCTGCACTCAGGCAATTATCAGTAAATTGGCCTTTTAAAAAGATCTAATCTGCCTCTAAAATAAGTTCTAATGTGAAAAGCCGATTTCCTGATAACGTGGAGCCGCTTGTCTTGTGATGAAAGCGTCTGCACTTACACTAGATATTGGTCCCTGATCTTGCGGAGCTGTATGAGGTCGGGCTTCAGGCTGTTCATCTTCTTGTCCGTCTCGCGGTTGTCCATGGCTTGTGTCTTCAGGTCCTGCTCCAGCCGCACCTTGCTGTCGTGGATCTCTCCGAGCCGCGACTTGAGCTTCTCATAATTCATCATGATCCGCTCGATCTCCTTGTCGTTGCCCTCGCGGCGGAAGCGCTCGATGTAGTCCTTGCTGTAGCGCTCCTGCGTGTGGCACTGCTCCTCGAAGATCTTGATGGTCTCGTTGAAGGCTTCGATGGCCGTGCGCTTCATCTGGATCTCCTGAACGAGGGACGAGGTGGAGGTGAGCGAGTGGACGGAAACAAAAGCGGATTTTTCTTTCTGTTGAGTTTGTTCCTACCTGCGACGTCTTGGTGTATTCTTCGTACAGTCTGTCGTACTCTTTGCTCTTCTCCTGGTACTGATTGTGATATTCCTGGAGCTTCTTCCCAACCGCATCAATGTTATCCTCCTTCACCAGCTGGTCCTGAGGGATGGAGGAGGACGGACACAAGCATTAGAGATGGAGCCGTGCACAGAAACTCAAGACAGGAGGAGGAAGAAGGAGAAACTGCATGTTTGCTCCCTTCATCCCACGACTCTGCTCACAGGGAGCGACTCGTGCTCAGGCTCGTTAATAAACTACCCACAATGCCCTGGGTGTAGAGTAAGGTGTACTAACATATTGCATCGCTCTGAGTAATGACTCTTCTTGCAAATGAGTTGAGAAACGGAGGGAGGGTGTTCCAGAGGAAGACAGTGAGAAACAACTCTTTTTGTAATTGTGGTTGTGTGTGTGCAGATGTGATGCTTTATACGTGTTGTTGTGTGTTCACACCTGCTGGAAGCGGGAGATGGGGTACATGAGTTTGACGTCCAGCTTGGTGTTGTACTGAGCCAGAGACTCGTGTCTGTAGTGGCTGATGAGATCCACCACGGAGCTGAACGTCAGGGGGTCGGAGAAGCCGTACTTCCCGTCGCGGTGGTAGATCTTTATCAGCTTGTTGTTGCCCCCTTTCCTGAACACAGAGAGGAGACGAGCACATGATCAGACCAGATTCAGATATGTACAGTGACAAATATAAACATGGATCAGATTCTTGTTCACGTTTACACTTTAACGGCGTCGAGTTCAGGCCTCGCTTCCCTCGAAACACTATATTTCCAGGTCGGTGGGAGATTTGCTCCAGTTTACCAGGAGGCTGTGTCGGCAAAAAGCTTCTCAACACACGATTTTCCTTCAACTGTGGTTAACTGGAGGGACGGAAAGTGGAGCAGAGGAAGTTCTCTGCCAACTCCCGCCGTACATCCCCCTGTGGCTCTGAACAAACTTCATTCTTAACTCTGAAACAAACTGACGTTGGGCGGGAGGTAGTCTTTCTGTTTGAATGGAGGAAATTAATGAAGAGCTTCATCTGGTTGCCATGGTAACAGCATGATGGTATTACTAGCAGCATCAGCACCTTCAGGCGCAGTACTACAGTACTCCACAGTACTACAGTACACAGAAAAGTCTGAAGGTGTGAAAGTGCTGCAGGAGTTTACCTCAGTGTAAGAGTGTAGTCGCCCTGCATCTTGGTGGAAGCGTCCCGCACCAGGAAGGTCCCGTCAGGCATATCTCTGAGTTTGTCATTCACCTCTTCCCTGAAAACCAGAACGCACAGAGGAGAAGAAAAACAAAGTGTGTGAGAAGGTTGCGTGAGCCGTGCACATGGAGTTCATTTAGAAAAGTCTGCCTCCAGTTATCAGTGGTGAGGACTTTACCCCGCAGCCACACACCTTAGAGTAAACAGTCCATCAGTTAAATGATGTTGGGAGTGACTGGGCGGACTGGTCCCAGCTCTGAGTGTGTGTGTGTGTGTGTGTTATAGGTGGCAGACTGACTGTCTCCACTGTAGGTGTGGTTATCATCTGACTGTGCGAGCACACTATAGCTGAGCACTAACCTACACTTAGGTAGGTCTAACTCCTGATCATCAAAAACTCATCATTTACACTGAAATAAAAATAATTTCATGTCAACGTAAAACTCAAGGAAACTATAGGAGGGGGGGGGGGGCTTATCTTTCACTGTTCAGGATGAATTCACAGATAAAGACACACGAGCAGAAATGAACCTTTGTAACATCACAGGTTTCAGGGTCTGAACAGATCACAGGAAGGATCCAGACACACTAATGTTCCGTATAGTCGAGCCACTTCATGTGAAATATCTGTGTGATAAGATTTAATCAGCCTGTGCTATCAGCCCAGATGATGTTTCACTCTGATCTCAGTCTTACCTGGATATATCTCCCCAGTACCACTCTGCATCTTGCAGCGAGCACCCTGCTCCTCCATCCTTGGCGTTGTTGTTGCTGCCGCCCCCTCCCACCACGACCGAGGAGGGCTGCTGGGGCTTCGCCGGCTTTGGAGGAAGAGCTGGAGGAGGGAAGAGAGAACATGTTAGAAGTGAAAGAGAACAGGAGTGTGAACAGCCTGGGGTTCTTCTACAGCTCTGCAGCAAAGTTCAAACGTCCGTCCGGCGCTGCAGAGTCGAGGCTTCATTAACATTCAGAAATCTGGCTTCTTGTGAACATGTACACAAACAATTACAGCACACAAAGAAGGTTTCGTTGTGAAACATGCACTTCGTATGCAAATTACAACACAGGAGTTATTAATCACAGTGGCAGGACGAGCACGGCCCATAAATCCTCAGTCCTTTCTGTGGTTGTTATTGTAGCAGATCATGTTAGAATAACATTAAAATAATGTTAATGTCAGAACTCAGCTGACATGTGACTTAACTGCTGAGTTTCACTCAGAATCATTTATACCTGAAATTTAAATATGTTATGATGATGATATATATATTGACTCAACTTACATCAAGTCTGTGCATCAAGAGTAAAGTTTTAAATACTGTGCAGACTAACTATTAAAAGAACCCCACGACAGACATGAGCTCAAAGTTGATGAGTTTTGCATAATCACACAAAGGACAGTGTCCTCACAGGACAACAGGTCGGGTCAGGACGTCTGCAACTGGATTAAATCACAACTTCTGTTTAGGAAAAGTCAGTTAACTGTGTAGTGAGGACAGCTGCTGCTTTTCAAATGTGAGCGGAATCTTCCCTCATCATTCATCTCACAGAGTACGACTTTCATTTTATCATCAATAAACACAACAGAAAGGAGGCTGATTCAGACCTGAATGCTAACACGCGTGTTTGCTGCAGCGCTGCGTGTCTCACACACACACACACACACACACACACACACACACACACACACACACACACAAAGGTTTACAAGACTTCAGGCACATCTGGATACAGTTTAAGGAACAGCAGTGTAATTACTGGAGAGCCCCTACATCACAAATCAGTTACACACACACTCATGTGCACAGGATCCAGTAAAAGGGGAGCGCACGCTGCTGAATGTAACCAGAAATGCCACCGGAGCGGCGTGCTCTGTCAGCCGACCTTCGCACGTGACCGGAGCGCCCATCAACATTCTGGCCTCGCAAATTATACCAGACGACGCGCACACGCACGGTCCACTGAAACAGATGGGGGAAACTCCCACAATGCAACATGTGCAGTTACATGACCGTTACTCACCGGGTGTTAACGTGTCACTTTACTCACGGCTGCTGCTGCTATGTTACTGTAACACTCGACAACACACACCCCCCCGAAACCCCCGGGCCACTCCCCACGGACCACACCATTAAAACAACCTGTCACCGTTTCCACTGTGCCACTGATCCACTCACACCGTCACAGGGCAGTTGGACTTTAAAGCTGCTTTCACTGGCCACACGGGTTCAGCAGGTCAAGCTGAAAATAACGTACGACATCGTTTGACCTTATTAAATAGTTGTCAGGACACATGACAGCTGCCGATCCCACATCCAGCAGGAGCATCATCTTCATCCTCCACTGCAGCCGCTGCTTGTGCCCAATTAAATACATTCACATCCAATATTCACTCTGTTGTTATGGACATTAATGTGCAGCGTATATATAAATACACATGTTCTGTTTGTATAAATTGTTTCAATTAGACAGTTGAGCTGAAGCATCAGCAAACATAAAGGCTGCTGAAGCCTCTGCAGCCACCAGGGGGCCCCAAAACTAGAGAAGTATGAAGTGTGAGTCTTTCTTTCTTTTGTTGAGAGAATATATTTTTGGAGACATTTTTCATATTTAAAATTCCACACAACTGATGGTAAAGCAGGATTCTCACAAAGGCTTCGTCTGACTGACTCCAGCTGCGACCAGAGACGAGTGTGTTTGGTTTTAAAACACCACAGCTCAGTGTGTGTGTGTGTGTGTGTGTGTGTGTGTGTTGCTGAGAATACACAATCTGAATATACAAAGAGAAGTGATATCTGGTGGGATCTTTTCATTACGTCTCACAAAAACAGACGGACTGTTATTAATAAAACACACACATGCTCAGAGCAGATTTTGAGTCCAGAGGAATGTGCGTAGGAGCTCGGTGGCAGCTCCTCTTCCTCTCCCGCTCTTTGTTCCCACTTTCAACTCGTCCTCACTCTCTCACTCCTCCTCCTCCCTCACTCCTCCTCCCTCCTCCTCCCTCCCTCCCTCCTCCTCCTCTCGCACGTCAGTCACTGTGTTAGCACCGAAACTGTCATTCTGCAGCTGCACCGTTTCCCTCCGTCAGCACTCTGTGGACACGTGCACCTCCATAATATAACAGAGTGGAAATTCACTCCATATTTAAAGACAAGGTTTTGTGCAATTTAATATTCAAAGGGGAAATTAAATATTTGCAAACTGCTCAAACACACCGTGTGTGTGTGTCATACACAAAGAACAGTGTCACAACAGGACAATAGGTCGTTCAAAGAGCTGCAACTATTCATTTTCTTTTGCAATAAAATAAAAAATGGTTTGGAGTTAGGACATTTGTTCAATTTGTTAGTTTCCTCTCAAATTTGCATTAAACACAGAAATTTGTAACTGACAGCGATGCAGAAAACACTAAATGAAAGTTTGATGATGATTTATCACTTCAGCGTCAGAGAAACCACAGGACAATGAACACGCACACGCACGCACACGCACACACACGCACGCAGAGGTCCTTCGGAAACTTGAAGCGTTAAATTAAATCGGAGGTAGTGACCTTTGCAGCGTCTACGGAGCCGAACCCTCCGACATGCTGATCAATACTTCTGATCACTCCGTTATTTTTTTTAACCAGCTGTCCTGCATAAAAGAAGCCGAACACACAAATGACAACTGTCCGAACAAAGAGGACACATCTCCACAACGTGGTAGAAAATGAAAACTGGTCAAAATAAACCACTGTAGTGTAACAAATCTGGAAAAAAGATCACGACTGCACAACATCGCCCTGAGAGCGAGGGATGAACAAAGGGGACCGTCAGTGCACCGTCCCCTCCTCCCCTCCCCTCAGCAGACAAAGGAGCAGCGCTCTGCCACACACACACACACACACACACAGACACACACACACACACACACACACACACACACACACACAGAGCGATATCACTTGTCATCACATATGCAGCAGATACACACAGCTCTCATGAACAATGACTGTCAGCACGGACTGACACACATACAGGATAGACACGCACACATGCGCACACACCCACATGCACTCCGCATCCCAGCTGATCATTTGGGGGGGGGTGCAGCCCAATTCAGTAGCAGCGACCTAACATTAACAAAGATCCTCGCTGCAGCAAGAGTTCTCACACAACAGTGAATTTACTGCACCGACTGAGAGCAACTAAAAACTCAGAGCACGATGCACTAAACAGTTTCTGCATTTTAATCCATTTTAGTTTTATAACTTTACAGCCTGGTGAAGTGAGGAGCTGCAAGTGGTGTGTGTGTGTGTGTGTGTGTGTGTGTGTGTGTGTGTGTGTGTGTGTGGGCATCTACAGTATGTGGGTGTGTTTCAGCGTCACAGCTGTGAAAGCATGCACACATGGAGGCACTCTTTCCTTTTCCAAACTTGGCTCAGATTTCCACCACTTTAACTCTTAAGTAACTCACGTCTCAAATTAGTTCTGACATCGTCATTTATTAATATTTGAATTTCTAGAAACTGAGAAAAGTGGCAACTCTCATACATCTGAGAATCTGGAACCAGTTTGGGTTTCTACTTTAAATAAGCAACTTTCTGTCAAGCACCAGTTCCCACAAAGTTGCAGCACAAAAGCACAAGAGCCACAAACAATGAACACGAGTGCACGGACACACGCTCTGCAGGCTTCAGGTCGCGTGCCACAAGCTGAGTGACAGGAGGAAGGGGGGGGGCTGCAAAGAAACGACAGAGGGGGAAAAAAGAAGTAGAAGAAAGAAAGAAGAGTGGAACTGGACAAATGAAAAGATGTGGATCCAGATGGGAATGAGGGAAGAGAATTTAGCAACTGAGACAGTAAGAGAGAAAAACAGAAGAAAGAAAGGAAAGGAAAGAAGGAAGATGAGAAGAAGAAAGAAAGAAAGGGGACAGAAGGGAAAAAGAAGTAAAGACAGAACAAAAATGCAAAGACATGGATCCAGATTGGAAAGAGAGAGGTGGATTAAGCATGTGAGAAAGAAAGACAAGAAGAAAGATAGAGAAGAAAGGATGGAAGAAAGGATGGAAGCAAGCAAGAAGGAAACAAATAATGAGTGGAAGGATGGAAGAACAAAGAGGCAGAGGAAGAGAAAACAGAACAAATCTGTCCCGTTCTGTCTCTTACCGTCCTCCAACATTGCGCTCTCCGTTAGCTGCATGCTGCCACTCGTCTCTCAGCTGTTTCCCTCCTCCCTCCTTCTCTCTCACACACACACTCTCTCCCTCTCTTGCTCTCTCTCCTCCTCCTCTACCTCCTCCTCCACTGCCACCTCCTCCTCCTGCTCTCGGCTCCGCCACACTGAAGAAAAGACTGAGCGGGGCTGAACCTAAAAGACGGATGATGCGCTAACTAATCCGAGCGTGGAGGCCCGCCCCCTCAGCCAATCGGGAGGCAGGGTGGCGGGGGTCTAAACGGAGGAAGGGGGGGGGGCCCCCGCAGCTCATAAGGGAAAGAAAGAAAGAGAGAAAGAAAGAAAGGAGGGAGGTGGAGTTACCCGCTGGTATATCTCTTCCTTCTGGGGAAACACACAGCAGCATCAGGCAGTAAATCAACAGGTCGTTTCTATTGAGCACGACTGGCAGCTGAATGTGACTCGCACTTATTCATCATTTCAATTATTCACTCGCTCCCGTCAGTAAATCCACAGTGATGACTTCAAACCTTTTACAAAAATTAAACAATCAATCAATTGACACTAAAAAGCCTTAAATTCTCCTAATTGATTTTTGCAAGTGACCACAAAAAAAAACTGCAGGTGCAATAATATGAATATCACTTATGCATATAATTATCCAATTAGTGCAAGATTTCCCCCAGAGAATCCCAAAAGACAATATATGTGCATATGTGCATTTAAACTGACGATCATCAACATCCGATCTTAAAAACAGACAAAGAAATAATAATCTCTTTATGCTTCAGTCCAACAAATGAAATCATAGCAGCAGCGACTGCATTTGCATTTCAACACATCCATCGCCAAGACAACTGAGCCGAACACATCCAGGGACAAAGACTTTGTGATGCGGTTAAAAGCTGCACAAAGATTGTAAGTGGACCTTGAGTCGTATTCTTAATCTTCTGTCGAGCTACAATCTCCGAGGTCAGTGATGATGAATTTGAGTCTTAATCTGCAGGATCTTTGGAACAGGTTTAATTTATGTCGAGATAATGACCCTCATAAAAGACTCAGCGACACATATGGGCTGCAAACATTCAGAGGATTACGTCTCCTATGGGCCACATGTCAATCCAATCCTGCAGATGATGATTATGTCCTGTATGCGGAGAGGCGCCGACACTTGGCCGCCGTGCACGAATGATGTCACAGACGCACTCAGCTGCTGTCATATAAACCACAGCAGGTCTGACCGACAGGAAGAAGGAATAAAAATCCCACAAAAATAGATTTAGATTCTATAAAACACTTTAATTCCTGGATTCCAGGAATTTCTGCAAATTTCAGTGTGAAATGCAAATCAGACTGAGTCCATCACAGATATCATTGTCCCTGAATAAAGAAATGTACTGTCATTGTTCTCCAGTGTAAATCTCCCTTTGCTGGCGAGTGCAGTGAATCTCTTAACCTCCACCGACGATCACAGTGACAAAGATACGAGTTAACTGACAAGGATCATCTGAAGGTTTTCAAATTAGTGCAATGATTTTGGTCCAAAAACCATAATATGGTTATATCATCATGGTCCTTAACGAACTCTCACAAACCTGTGAAACAGCAGCTTCTATTCTGGTCAACGCAACTTCACTGTTGTGTAACAATGCAGAACAAAGGGCACAGATCTGCCAAATGTGCATTCAACATTATCCACAATCTCCCAAAATCAAGCTGTGGTACAGAGAAGTTTCAAGCGTGTGCAGGTTTTCATGCAGCAAACATGTGACAAGATACTACATGGAAGTGAGGAGAACCAGGAAGTAACGTGAAGTACGTGGGAACGACAAGAAAACTCTTTATCTAAAATGCCCCGGTGATTTTCCATTGAAAGATGAGACTCATCGTGTTCACACACACACACACACACACAGACACGACACACACGACACACACAGACACACAAAGTTGATGGTAGAAACGCAGGCTTTGCCCTCCCCTGGGGCTTGGGGGGGTGATGGTGGCACTCCACCTGTGCTAATCACACACACACACACACACACTTTAACTGTCACTGAGGCGTTCACGTTTCAATTCCAGCATAATAAATATTCTAATGAACATCTGCGGGACGCTCCCCTTCTATTTCCTCGAGTCTCCTCTGCCCTTTATCACCCCCTCTTCCTTCTCCGACGTTTCTCCCCCCGTTTCTCACCCTCTCTGTCACCACAGTTCTTCCTCTTTCTCTCAGATGACATGTCACACACAGACACACAGACAGACACACACACGTTCAGGTAATGACACACACAGGGAAATGAACTAAAATACAGTTTCGAATGCTGCAGGTATGAGCTACTGAAAAAGTGCATCCCTGTTGTAAATAAACCTGTTCAGTGAGAAGAGGAGTTTAACAGCAGCAACCTTTCACAGCGCGGACTGAGCTGAAACGCTCTCTGACAAAAACGAAGTTACTGCTAATTTCTAATCTTGACATGCATGAATAAAATGAACGGCCCTGGGTGCAACAGAAGCGACGGTCCAGTGTGTTGACAGGAATGTTTGAATCCCCTTAACGCTGCGAGGAGCTCTGTCTACCCAGGGACAGAAGGAGGCATTAACTTTAAACAAGCAGATTGAAGTTATAGACGCTTCACTTACACTTAACTATATCTTTAAAGGTAAGAATTGACTGTGTGGATTCAACTCAAGATGCACAGAGAAGAAAATCCAGCTGCATGCATGTGAAATGTTGTTTCTCTTTCTTTCTGCAACAAACTTCACACGAGGTGAAAATGCATCTGGAACATGGTTTAAAATCAATGAGCTGTTACAGTTGAAATACTTGCTCTGATGAAGCTAAAGGGATTTTACTGCTTCGTGTCTGCACCGAGCCACAGACACGACCCTGCACTTTGCTGCAGAGTATATACAGTACAGTACGTCTCAATGGACAGACGGAGGAAGGGAAAGGAGGAGAATAAAAAAGGGGGTTAAGAGCTACTGGGCAAACTGCATTCAACAGCGCCTCCTGGAAACAACACAACGTCCCACATCTGCGCCATGATCCGTTCAGTGCACCGAGGGGAGAGAAAGAAAAGGAGGAGGGGGTGTCGAATGACACTGGCACAATTGCTGAGGACTGAATGAATGAAACAGTCAGACGCGGGTGACAGTCGGTCATAAAGGGGCACAAAGCCTCGTAGCTGCGTGTCAGTGAAGGATGTTATGATTATAAAATGCTCCGGAGCTTTTTATTCCTGCTTTTATTCCAGCCTCTCGCCGTCTCCTGGATCCCATCCCCCCCCTCTGCTGCTGCCGGCACCAGCCAGAGAGGATGTCTGCACGACCCGGACGCAGCTTTGTCATCTATACTTTTAAATTCCTAAGTAGTTATAGATTTTTAAAAAAAGACATCATTTCAAGGAGGAAACAGAAACGTGTTGTTGGTGCAGAGGAGCTAATTCAGCTACGATGAACTGCTTTGATATTTTTTGCATTTTTAGTCTCAGATAATTCGGGCTGCTCTGTCTGTCATCTTTTTCAAACACTGATCATATTAAAGAACACGAAGCAGGTCAAAGGAAGACTTAAGCACAGACGTCAAGTGTCTTCAAAACGAGCTGCAGCTCATGTGTCAGTGGTTAAAAAAAAGGGACATTTCTGCTGTAACAGACGAACGAGAGCGCGAAGAAGAACAAGGAGTAAAGATGGGCTTCAAGTGATGTCATTGTTGTCAACGCTGGAAACTGTTATTAAAGAAATCATCTTTTTAAATCCCAACTTCCCTGTTTCCAGACTACAGCAACCAAAAGGATTGTGTTGAATGATGATGCACAAGAAAAATAATGATCCAATATAAACACGAGATGCACTGGAGGAAGAAATAGTATTCAGGACACCAGATGGGGGGTGTAGGAGGGTTTACGCTTACAAAGAAAAACTGATTCCAACACACACCAAAGACAACACCTCCTCCGTCCTGGAGTTCCAGGGAAGACCCCTCTGTCCTGCAGCCTAGACCCTCTGTCCTGCAGCCTAGACCCTCTGTCCTGCAGCCTAGACCCTCTGTCCTGCAGCCTAGTCCCCTCTGTCCTGCAGCCTAGTCCCCTCTGTCCTGCAGCCTAGTCCCCTCTGTCCTGCAGCCTAGCCCCCTGTCCTGCAGCTTAGACCCTCTGTCCTGCAGCCTAGTCCCCTCTGTCCTGCAGCCTAGACCTAAGACAGAGGGGTCTAGGCTGCAGGACAGTGGAGGTCTAGACTGGAGCTCCTCTCTCTTGGAACCTAGACCTCATTTACCCTACAGCTAGCTCCAGCCTAGACCCCTCAGACATGAAGCCTAGACCCTCTATCCAGCAGGTAGCTCCAGTCTAGACCAACTCCTGTCCTGGAGCTAGTCCTAGGCTAGACCCCTCTCTCCAGGAAGTAGCTCCAGCCTGGACCCCCTCTCTCCAGGGAACCAGCCCCAGCCTGGACCCCTCTCTCCAGGGAACCAGCCCCAGCCTGGACCCCCTCTCTCCGGGAACCAGCCCCAGCCTGGACCCCCTCTCTCCGGGAACTAGCCTCCTCCTCTCACCTGGCGGCTGGTCCATCTCCAGGTAGAAGATGAGCTCGGTGGAATAGGGCATCATCACGTCCCTCCAGTCCCCCTCCTCCTTCTCCGCGGTCCACACCGTGTTGTACATGTCTTCACCGGACGGTCTGTCTCCGGTGGAAGGCGACGAGCGGCCGGGGACAGAAGAACCGTGGAGACGTATAAAATGTGGACGAGCTAAGTGAAGTCCTGCGTCTGAATCCCCGCTCCAGACCCGAATAAACACACCGACTGTGGACAGCAAGCCCCGGGCTGCTCCCTCCGACACTCCGCTGTGACCGCGCCGGGCCTCTTCATGGAGCCCGGGGGTCTGTGTACATTAATATAAGTCAGAGGTCTCGGCGGGGGGACAGCAGGAACCAGCTCCACAGCTCGGCCGCTCTCCTGCTCGCCTCCATTTTAACTTCGCTCTGACGACTGGAGGCAGGAGGAGGCTGAGTACGGCCGGGACGTACCACTGCAGCGCGGGGCGCGGGGGAGGACCGGACCAACCTTCAGCAAGCGAGAAGAACCACGACACGCGAACACACCAACACAACACTAAATAACACACAACAACCTTACACGTCACCTGTACACACAACACGAAACAGAGAGTGTTTAACGCGTATATGTCTGCGTCTGCTTCGGATGAAGTTTCCCCTTCATCACACTCGCAGTGGTTTCCTCCGCTCCTGCTCCAGCCAATCGCTGAGCGAGCCGGTGCGCACGAGCTGAGAGGCAGGATTTTACAGCCAATAGGGAACGACTGTTCAAATATAATAAAATATTATATTTATTATATAAATCAAATATAAAAGACATCAAGACAAATAAAAAGAAGCATTTAAAAGATTTAAATAAAAAACTAATGAATAAGATTAGAAATAAAAGAGTGAAAGTGACAGCGCTGTGTTAGAAATGATCTGATTTAATAAAAGCTTGTTCCAGAAGGAGGAAAACCACAGAACGCTGCTTCTCCATGTCTTGTTCTGACTCTGGGGACAGAAAGCGACAGAGAGCTCAACGCACTGCGAAGTAAGAAAACACGTGAACATAGAAGGAAAACGTCATCAATTCAACGACACACACGCTGCAAAAAGTCCAACAACTCACAAAGCTGGAGGAATGTTTTGTGAGGTGAGAGCTTGTGGACAAAACACAGCTTCCAACCGAGAACGACTCAAGGAAATTTCGATAATTTATCTTGGCGATCTGTTCGGTTACAAGTTACACATCAGAAGAAAAGGAAGACATCCAATGTGTGGTTTAGAATATGACATGACACAATAAATTGCATGAATTATGAGCTAACCTCTGGACCTGGTTCAATGTGTTGTCTTTAGCCTTCTTTACAGTGCAGACATTCTCCAGAGTTTGTAACTGAAAACAGCTGCACATGCTGAACAACACAACTGTCCACTTTGCTGTTATGTGTCTCAGCAGGACCCTGGACCCTGGCTTCTGCAGCCAATCCAATAATACACCATCTAATACACCATCACAGTATATCAGGAGGAGCTTTGTTTTAATTTCACAAGACCTTTGTCCTCAAACCAGTGTAAATACATTCTGTCTGACGGAGCTGCAGCTCGTTCTGTGCTCACTAAGCTTATTTAGCTCCAGAGGAGGAAAAGATGCCATTAACTACGTGGAGCGAGCCGCCCACAGTGAGGCACAGTTACAGTAAATGATATGGAAGCTTAACCACAATCTCAGGGATGCTAGAGAGGTGCAAACATGTATTTAGGAGGCCTATAAAACGGGGATTACTGCACACACATCAAAACACACACCTGCTAAGATGGATATTATGGATTTACAGGATTGTTGGTACAGGTCTGATTCAGGATGGATCTGCACGGCTCCTTTTTTCTGATTTAAATCTGCTGTAATCTGTGTTTTTATACGTCTTTACTGTTTGGCTCACCAGCTCTCATGATTTTCCCGTCTGTGTATTTTCTTATCTGTGCAGACCTGCTATATTATTCTATGTTTTCTTTCTTTTGCTCGTTTTACTGATCTTTCGCTGTTGTTTTCGAAGGCAGCAGCTTGTTAGTAGTCGAGGCTGTTTCGCTGATTCGAGCGTTCTCTCGCTGTTTGGGTCAGTTTGGGACGACTACATTTGGCCGGAGGTTGTAATTGTCCTCAGGTCTGTTCGGACAGACACTGATCCTCCTCTGATCCGTTTTGGATCAATTTTCCTATAAAAAGAATTCATTTATGCATGTGCATGTGTTTTGCTTGGTTTTGCTTGTGCTTCAGATCAAGTGTAAAACTTGAGACTTGGAAAGACTTCAAGTTTCTATCAAACTCTTTACAGAGCAGAGCTGCACACAGTTTCTAAGTTGTTCAGAAGTCTGCTCCTGCTTTGGCTCTTCAGGGATGGATTCCTGGATCAATAAGGTGAAAATGCCCGATGACAAGTTTCTAGAATTGTTTGCTTAATATGTCTGAAAACAGGGTCAATAAGAAAGTTTTTCTTTGGAGTAAATCAAATAATCCTCGACGGGCTACAGAGCTTCAAGCTGTTTTTGAGGAAGCTAAATTACAATATATGTTTAGAAATAATTCATCATGCAGCTTGAACACAATTAGTAAGTTTCCTGCTACATTTGAAGATAAAATGGTTTAAACATATGGTGTTAAAACCTACATTTTTAACATATATTCAAATCAAGCAGACATGTGGCTCTGAATCTTATGCTACAGCAAACTTATCAAGGAATTACAGGTTTTCAGTTGCACGGCTGAGAACAGGAAGCCTTCCTCTGGTTCTTGAAGTTGGTGGATTTAAAAACATCCCTGAGGTCGACAGGTTTTGTGAATTATGTAAATTAAGAGAGGATGAGATTGTTGGGAAGGCTTGTATATGTTTTCAAAAAGAGGAAAACTATGAGCCTATTACTCTGTCACAGGAACTTTCCCCTGGAACTAGGAACCTTTGAGGGAACTACTTGTGTTTCCACCGCAGGGACCAGGGTCTGAATAAAGTTCCAGGTTGGGAGGGTAGTGCTTTAGAAAAGTACCAGAACTTTTGGGGCGGGGTTGACACTGTTAACACCTGATTTGTTGAGTTCTCCAGCATTTGATTTCATGTTTATTATTATTATTATTATTATAAGTCCAGGCACAGTATTTCAGCTGAGGGTGATATTCAGAGGGAAGTGGAGGCGACTGACCAGACGGTGGAAGGTAAATCAAATCATGCATCGTATGAAACGATATCGTGTTGATGTGGTGACCACGAGAGGAGTGTGACCCGTATTCCTGCTCCAACCACAGAAAGTGGAGCACTTCAAAGACGAGAAAAAACACAATGGCAGCATCACGATCCGCTGCCCCCCCCACAGGCACACGGTGCAGACCCAGACTGGCCCAGACCCCCAGTCACCCGCATGGTAATCTCCTGCTAACAGCCTTATATCAATACAATATCTTCCGATGGGGGCTGCTGCCACCAGCAACCACAGCTGCTCTGTCTGTCTATCTGTCTGCCTGCTGTCCTACTTCAGGGAGCAACAATAAATGAAAGGTCTGCTCCCCAATCTGCCATCCATCCACCCTGTCCTCCCTCCACACCCACCCACCCACTCATCCATCCATCCATCCCTCCGTCCAGATCAACGTCCCCTCCCTAAACTCGTCTGTCTCGTCTGTCCATCACCAGAGGAGAGGAGGAGGAGGAGGAGGAAGAGGACGGTGGTTGCACTTGGCCCCCCATGCCAAAAAGAAGAGGGGGGGGGGCGGCTGGGGGAATGTCAGTGCCTGAAATCTATTTAATGCATGTGTGTGTGTGTGTGTGTGTGTGTGTTCTGGTGGAAGTTTCACAGATGGCTCGTGCTGGAAACACACACACACACACACACACACACACACACACACACACACACACACACACACACACACACACACACAGCCCAAAGCTCCTCTCTGTCAAGTGTGTCGAACAGGTTTAATTGCTGCTGCTGCCGCTCAGTGTGTGTGTGTGTGTGTGTGTGTGTGTGTGTGTGTGTGTGTGTGTGTGTGTGTGTGTGTGTGTGTGTGTGTGTGTGTGCAGCCAGGCAGATGGAACCCCGACAATGACACAGGAACTGACTCTGCCCCTCGTCATACAAAAGAGAGAGAGGAAGAAGGAGGGGCGGGCGGAGGGGGGAGGAGGATGATGGGAACAGCAGTATTAAGCTGCACTGTCCCGGGCATCATCCCACTGCTCCCCATTTAACCTCCACAACAATAGAGCACTGGGGCATCAAGTGGCCTATTTGCATAGTGTATGTATAATCACATATGAGGAGGCACAGTCTCATATGACTACAAATAAAACCTCACTATTTATAATTATGTTTCCACCCACTGGTGTCAGGGACGCTTTTGATCTGTGTATAAAAATATAACGCTGGAAATAAACAACCCAGCATTAGTCCACAGATTCCAGCTCCTCCTGATGACGGCCCTGTTCACAGGTTTCTTTACAGACCTTCTTCTTTGCTCCCGGCTGCATCAGAGGCTGCAAGTTTCACACCAGGGACCAAGAGCAAAACTCATGGGAAGTTGCCCTGAAGCTTGAGACGCGTCACAGGACTCACTCGGACATTTCACTAGGAGGCTGCAGGACAAGGTTGAGCTGTGGAATCAAGGTCCTGCCGACGCATGAGCTCGATCGTGAGTCCTCTCAGCTGTCAATCATGACATTTCTCCCAGTTTTTATGGCATCAAATAACAAATAAAATCCTTAACCTAAAACCATCCTCTTCCATCTTTCTACAGAACGTTGGTCTTCTAACATGACAACAGCTAAACATGGGGGAAAAAGTCACAATCTGATCAATCGTTAAATAGGCCTGTGAATTTTGGGATTCAGTATCTTGCCCAAGGACACTTGACATGCGGAACAGGGAAGACTGGGATCGAACCGTCGACCTCCTGGGCCACGTCCCACAACAATGATATTACAACACGTCCTCCCATATGGTCTAGCGGTGAGGATTCCTGGTTTCGCCCGGGTTTCGACTCCCGGTATGGAAACATCATCAATCACTGCTTGCATGGTCAATGCTATGTATCCATGTATCTTCAAGTGTAGGAGACTTCTCTCCTGACTGAGCTAATCAGCTTCATCACATTGTTCTCACAGCTCGTCCAGATCATTTCAGGAACATGTCTGGACCTCAGTGCAGGTGTGAAAGCAGCTTTGGAAACACTGCAGATAAATTAAACCCCCCCTCACGTTGAGCAGAATAAAGAGGCAGCACATGGAGCTCCACACAGAGGGCGACCGTTCTCCAGTGAACTACTTCCCACTTGCCTCCTTCCAGTCTGTGCGTGAGTGTAAACACAAAGGATGAGAGAAGAGAACCTGAGTGTGTGCATGAGAGCGAGAGAGAAAGCTCAGGTGAGCTCCGGGGAATCAGGTGTTGAGTTTGCCATTTCTGTTGCCATAGAGACCGAAAGGTCCAGTGAGGCGCTAACAATGTCTCTTTTAAGGGTTTAAAGCGCAAACAAAGGCGCCGCCTGCAAACTCAGATCATGTGCCACCGACTGCAGATTTTATAATCACGAAGGCACGTGGAACCTGAGCTAACACTCACTTTAACCTGCTCAACTTCCTTTTTCACACATCCCGTAAACACCCTGCACCCAGGACATGCAGCGGCTGCTCTGTTCCACACAGATATTTCAGACATCTTGTAATGTCACACACATTTCCCCAGAATCCAGCTGAGTGGTTGATATCTTTGGAAATGCAGCCATCCCTCCCAGAAATGAAAATAAAGTTGTATTTGGCCATGAGGCGTATTCGAACTCACGGACCCACCTGTTGGTCTATCAGGGTTTTGTCTGTGGTGTTTTCAGTCTGGCAGATTAAAGTAACGCTGTAAGAAGCGGACGGAGTTTCAGATAAAGCCGATGGATAAACACGTCCCTGGAATGAGTCTGAAGCCAAAAACCTGCTGCGGCTCCTCCAGAACAAGCAGCTCAGTAAACCACATGGAATCTGGGACCTTCTATACGTGTGTGTGTCTGTACAGAGGTTTGTGTCTGTTTTAAGTTGTGCGTTATCTGAGGTCAGACACCACCTGTGGCCCGAGCTGCCGCTGCCAAAATCCACTTCAGAACGCAGTGTCATTTTGCCACAGGACGTAGTCGTTGAACTCGCAGCCCCCTTTATTAGCAGCTATTGTGCTTTGTGAAATGAGCTAGAACGCCAGACGCCACGAGGAGCGCGACGCACACTGACCCCGCTGAAAGGAGCTATCGTGACCCCCCCAGCTCCTGAGAACCAGCAGCTTGTTATTGTCTGCACTACACACACACACACACACACACACACACACACACACACACACACACACACACACAAACACACAGATCAGAAAATGTCACAGAAACAAGGGAACATACTTCATATTGTATGGTCAAAAGTATACGGACGCAGACATCTGGCGCCCACACACACACACACACACACTCAGAGCTGACGATATAATATTTGATAAATCCCCATAAGGGTTGTCCCATATGGTCTAGCGGTAAGGATTCCTGGTTTTCACCCAGGCGGCCTGGGTTCGACTCCCGGTATGGGAACAAACAACTTAAAACTGCCTGCAGGACCAAATGGCTCCATGTCACAAATAGGTTGATTCTTAAAGGCAGCTGATGTTGGCTCAGTTTAATCATCTGCATCTAAGTAAACTTTTTGAATGTTCATGGATCAGATCTGTGGCTCAAATGTCCTGTTATTAGTTGGGTTCTAGTCTTAGATGTGAGGCCACAGGCAAGAGACTGTAAATAAAGACGGACCAAAAAAGTTAAGACAAACTGTCTTGATCGCCCCCCTGGTGGCAGGGCTGCATATATCACACCAACACCTCCTCCATGTTAGCAGATGGGACATGGACCAAACTAAAACATACAAGTACATGTTAGATTCTTATCACACAGACGTATGTTCAAGTGTTCATGTTTCTAATAAGTTTGGTTTTAATTCTTTCTTCGATGATATGAAAAACAGGCTGAGACGTGATGATTGACAGAGGAGACTGAGGTATCGCTGCTGCTCTGAGTGATGCAAGATGTCAGCGTTCCTATCCAAGATATTATGGCTTCACTTCTGGAGAGTCCTCCATCTTTATATACAGTCTCTGGGTTTTAGATAGAGTTGTGAGCCCGACACACACAAAACAAGATCAATAAAGTCAATGTATCTGCTCAGAATTGTTTCATTCTTTAACACTGCTGTATTCTTCACATCAGAATCCATATGAAAGGCCCAGAGTTGTCTTTGTTTTCTTCTGTGTCAGTAATACTAACCAGTGGTTCAGTTTCTTTGAGTTTTTCTTCCACTGCTTGTACCAACAAATGGGCATATGTGCAGTTTTCAGTTTAGTGTTTCATAGGTTTAATTGGTCCCTTGAGTGTGTATATGTGTCTTTGTGTATGTGTGTGTGTGTGTGTGTGTGCTGTAATAAAGCAGTGATTCAGAAAGACACTGTTGTGTGTCTCCCTGACACGTTCCCTGGTGTCAGAGAGTCACTACTGTACAATCTATCAAGCATGTGGTTAAACCTCCCTTTTTAAGAAAAGCCCACAGATTGCACATTTGCTGTCATGGGAGAAACAGAAGCAGTAGACTGAGAGAGGGATGGATGGAGGAGGAGGAGGAGAGGAGGAGGAGGAGGAGGAGGAGGAGGAAGAAAGATCCTTATCCACCGGGCTGCAGAGCAAGACCGAAGCAAACGATGCACGAGAGAGAGAGGAAGAGGAGGACGGAGGAGGAGAAGAGGGTCGGACGAAAAGTTTGGGCAGGGACATGATTGTTTCGTGGATTCAGGAACAGCGGTGCATTAATTTATAAATGTGTGTGTTGTGTGTGTGTGTGTGTGTGTGTGTGTGTGTGTGTGTGTGTGTGTGTGTGTGTGGTTTGACTGTACAGACATGATGAGGCTGTGGTTTGCTGCCTGTTCTATTTCTGTTCTTATTATCCATGGCCCTCAGTGCTTTTCAGATTTCGTCTGCTGCTGTAATAACTAGAGTGGAAAGTACAATTTAACTGTAGACACGAATATGCTGCTAAACATAGACAGTGGAGGGGGGGGCGCACACACACCCACACACACACACACACAGACACACACAGTGATTGCATAATATGGCGCGACACTTTAGTATATGTTTTATGGATAAGCATTTTTGGAGGGTGCAGAGCCCGGTGTGTCATCCGCCCACACGGCTGCTCCAGTTATCACTGAAATGCACAATGTGACTGAGCAGTCACCTTTTTGTTCTCCTGCTTTTTTCAACGCTACATTTTCTATTGTTGTCAACACGGAAAAAAACGTTCACGCAGCAAAACCACAGAAAGTCAGCTGGAGGACGTCTTCACTAACTGGTGTCGTGCAGGTGATCGGCTCAGCTTTGGTTAAATGTGTCTATAAATATAATTCAATTACATAGAATGAACTATTCGGGTTTGAGCAGTAAACCTGGAGCAAGCAGACACATAAGACGTAGCCTGACTTGTATTAATGCATTAATCACAGTTGTTCAACACCCAGATACATATATAGAAAATAAATCCCTGCTCTGATCACTGTTCCTTGTGCGTTGTTTTTTCCGTAGCTAAGCAACAAACTGCAGAGGAGACAATCTACTTCCTGTCTGTGACACATGTCTTTAGGTTTGCTATTTGTGATACCGAGTTAGAAAGTGTGATATTTCAGTGTGGACGCGGCCTCATGCAGTCACGGTGTCAGTGGGGGTAGAGTCACTGCAGAGATCCATGCAGAGACGCCATATTTCCTGCTGCAGTTACATATGGACACTGAGACACTGAGACACTGAGACACTGAGACACTTCCCCCCTCGTGCAAGTAACACAAAGGAAAATAACCAAAGTGAAACAGATTCAGTTGAATCCTTCAGCCTGCAGGTGTGTGAGGATCCTAACGTGCGACCTTCTACAGTGTTGTTGAAGTCACTCGTAACGATAAGACAAAATTCTGCTTATTGCTTCTCTAAATAACCTTCTGCTGATAGAAATCAACATTTATTCAGATCACTCCCCCCGTGTCCTCTCCAGACCTCGTCCCTGATTTCTGAAACATTTATTCAGCTCCCAGGTGAGATATGAAATTCACAGACCCCCTGTGAACAACGTTTCTTCTGAGTGACTGAACATCTCGAGGGTTCAGAGCTCAAACATCTCGGACCAGACTCCATCTCCGTCCATCTCACATCACAGGGCCCGTTTGATGCCCCGCTGCCTCCGGTGGACGCTGGGTCCACGTCGGCTGCTTTGGCCTTAGCGAGCCGTGCGCTGGCTGCGAGTCATGTGCACTCCGACTCAAGCACAACCAATTAGCTTTGCTGTCTCCAACTTTCCAGCTCAGCTAATTCAATGAGGAGCTTTCCTCCTCCTTGATCTCCCCCCCCCCCTTCTGTCCAATGAAGCGGCGGACTCATTACTGCTCAGGCTGGATTTCAGCTCCTTTCCTGGCATTGACTGATCCTGTCTCACGCCATCGAACCAGAGAAAACTGCTCCACCTGTGCAGAGTCAGGACGTCTCACACAGCAGGAGGCGATACGACATGTGGAGAGGAAGGAAATATATGTGTAAACTAACTACATTCCACCAAAGCTTATTTACACCCGACCTGGTTTGAGATAGAAAACATATAAATACACTTTAATGTCAGTGTCTCGTGAGGCTGTTAGGAGTTTCTGCTGTTTCAGTCCAAAATAAAGAGGGGACAGAGCTTTTCCCTCAAACTGCTCTTCAGTCTGAGAGAAGGCACACACACACACACACACACACACACACACACACACACACACACACACACACACACACACACACACACACACACACACACACCTAAACCTCCTCCCCCTCCTCCTCCCCCTCCTCCTTTTCAGATTACAGTATCGTACACGACACAGAAACTCTCCACAATTATCTGCATCTTGTTTCCTTCTCTTCCCTCTGTTCGTCTGTCTGTCTGACACTTTGTCAGACAGACAGACGAACAGAGGGAAGAGCAGAAACTGAAACAATCCTCATCTCTCTCTCTCTCTCTCTCTCTCTCTCTCCCCCTCTCTCTCTCTCTCCCCCTCTCTCTCTCTCTGCAGACGGACCAAGCAGACAGGAGCTGTCTCTGTAAACGGGTGATGTCATCCTGCAATGCGAGCGTCCCTGTGGTCCTGATCCCATGATGCAACACTCTGGTGACACTGTGAAACAGGTTGCTGCCGCAGGCTGCCTCCAAAACTGCTGAGCCGCCTCTCTCTCTCTTCCTCTCTCTCTTCCTCTCTCTCTCTCCTCTCTCTCTTCCTCTCTCTCTCTCTTCCTCTCTCTCTTTTCTGCTCCCTCGTTTCCAGCTCTCGTGTTTTCTTTTTCATCTCGTCTCCATTCCACTGCCCCAAATAAAGAATTCCCTCATTACCCGCTCGCTCCAAATCTCCTCTCTCTGCCCTACATTTCTATTGTTTCTGCTGTTTCACTTGATCCTCTCCTCCTCCTCCTCCTCCTCCTCCTCCTCCTCCTCCTTTCTCTCGTCTATATTTGCTCTCTACCCACACAGACCCCCACCCCTCGCTCTCCACTGGTTGTCAAGGCAGCAGGACACCATGGCTCAGCATTATTCATGCAGGAGCACAGACAGACACACAAAGACAGGCAGACAGACAGACAGACAGACAGACAGACAGACACACACACACACACACACACACACACACACACACACACACACACACACACACACACACACACACAAAGACAGACAGACATGCAGACATGCAGACATGCAGACATGCAGACAGACAGATTGGCAGAGACACAAGGAAGCAGCCTGTGAGGCCTTCAACCAGCAGAGTCAGACAGACAGACAGACAGACAGACAGACAGACAGACAGACAGAGACAGACAGACAGTCAGACAGACAGACAGTCAGACAGACAGACAGACAGACAGACAAACAGACGGACAGACAGACGGACAGACAGTCAGACAGACGAGACAGACTGGGACAGACAGAGCCACAGACAGACAGACAGACAGACAGACAGACAGACAGACAGACAGACAGACAGACAGACAGACAGACAGACAGACAGACAGACAGACAGACAGACAGACAGACAGACAGACAGACAGACAGACAGACAGACGGACAGACAGACCAGCTTTAGAACAGTTAACTCTTTCCTCTCTGTTTCACTTTCATGTTTCTGGTCCTCGTTCACAAACAATGACACAGACGATGATACAACTTCAAAATGTGATGAGACATGAACGAGCCACAGAAGTGAAACAGGGACGGCTCTTATTAGTTGGTTCAGGTCTTCAGACGAGAGGGTATAGACCATAGACTGTAAATAAAGATGGACGCTGCATCTCCACCTTCTTCAAGGTCCCGCTGACACACATGCTCCACCAAGCACGAGTCAATCTCAGCTGTCAATCATGACATTTGTATTTTAATTTGGTCCATGTCCCATCTGCTAACATGGAGGAGTTTATGTGTGGTATGCCGATGACAACATGCCGATGTAAAGGACGTGTGGAAGTAAAGGAGTGAACCTTCACAGACATGATGGTCAAATGGGTTCGTCATCATTCCGGTGACCCAGGAGAACCCAGGTAGAAAACCTCATGTGACCCAGAGCCGGTCGAGCAGCGGCAGAGTTAAAGCTCCGACTGTGACCAACAGGCTGAATGAATACAGGCTGTTTGCAGGCCGGAGGTGTAAAAGCAAAACAGCAGGACGTCTGAATGCACAGAGAGAGAGAGCAGCAACTCCCAGCATTTACAGATGTGTGTGTGTGTGTGTGTGTGTGTTGTGTGTGGTGTGTGTGTGTGTGTGTGTGTGTGTGTGTGTGTGTGTGTGAGTGTGTGAGGGGAATCTGTGGCAGGTGAACAAACAGATTCACCCTAAGAGCCAAAGGGACGGACAGAGACAGTGTTTGTCACAATCACACATCGCCTGCTGAGGGGACAAAGGTGCAGGGTCACGGAGCACACAGGGCCATGGCAACCCCACTCACACACAGACACACACACACACACACACACACACACACACACACACAGTTACTGTATTTCCACGACACCCCCAGCTTACACTAAATGAAACACGTTGGAGCGAGCCAAGCTGCCTGACATGAGAGGGATTCCAACATCCCCCGGACGGAAATGAAGGATTTGCTGCCGGTCGAGAGGAAAAGTAAAGAAGGGAGGAGGAGAAGGAGGAGGAGGAGGAGGAGGAGGAGGAGGAAGGGAGTATGTTGGGTAAACATGACGGACCTGCAGTGGATAAAAGTCAGAGATGCTGCCAACAGGCTGCTGAGCTGTGGGTGAGGTGACGTGAGGGGTAGAGCGGGACGACCCACCTGAACCTGGGCGAACAGCGACCGAACTCTACAGGGATTTTATATTGTTCTGTTTCACAAGCCTATTAAAGTCTTTGTTGTGTAATGGTCCTGCAATTATTTGACATGTGACCAGTGCATCAATTATTATATAACTGAGATTCATGAACCAAAATGTTTTTCCAAAGATCAAACGTTGTTTTCTGATATTTAAATAACTTCAGTTGTGAACAGCAATGCATCATGGGACAGTTCGGCCCACATCTGTTTGATTTAAATGAAAAGCTGTTTTTCTCTGGTCACGTTTTGATTTAATTTACAGCGGACGGCTGCTGCTCGCTGGTCTGTTCAGTGAGAGCAGCAGCTCCTTCTCCATCACACCATGAGTCACACTTTAACCAGAATCACTGCCTCCGCCTTCGCCGTCAAACGCCTCCGCCAACCAGTCGTGCTGCAGCAAATATGGTCCCAGTCCGTCCTTCTGTTCAGGGATGCTGTTGCATAACGATCAGAGAAGTGTTTCTGCAGAGGACAGGGGAGTTGACCTTTGACCTGATGGAGATATGGAGTCATCATCTCATCCAATTAGACATTTGACTGAAAATTTGTGAACATTAGCAAATGAATTCATGGATCAGGAACACTTTGGATTCAAGTTGTGACTGATAAGAACCACAACGTGAACGTGTCTCATTGGATAATCTCCTGCTGCGTTCTTCATATGTACCGGGCAAACTCTGGAGAACGTCCAGACCCAATGGTGTGGACATTATCCGGAGTCCATGTCTGACAATGGCTTAAGACACAACACCAGAGATTTTAAATTGAAACTGAGCTGGCAGCGTTTCCAAAACTCTCCATTTTAGATGTAAACATTGCAGAAGTGGTGAGTTTAAGAACTCAAATGTATTATCGGGGATGTAGCCTGAAAATCTTGAATTCGGAGGCCAAGTATCACATGTTTGAACTTTCTGTGGGATCAAACAGTAGCTCTGAAAAGTCACATCGGTATAAAACCTCCTTAAAAACCCAGATGCAGGTGTTTGATGGTAAGACTCTTCCAGTATGAAGCGGTTCCAGTGTCAGTGGCCCAGAGACGCTGCTGCTCCTCCGGCTCCGTCCAGTCACACCAATAACAGCAGGTGAGTCAGTCTGTGGTTCCCTGTGAAGAGTTAACTCCAGCGTGCCAAACAGAGGGTGCACTGAATGTGAAACCGAGCGTCTGAATATCATTGTGACAGCCAAAGGCCGAGATAAAACAGCAGCCAGCCTCTCATCAAAACACCCCCACCCTCCTCCAGCTGAAAAAAGAGTCAGCTGCTTCCTGCTGTGCGGCTCCGAGCTGCTGCCTTTAAATGAAAACCCTTCATCTTGTTTTTTGATTTTACATTTTCTCACCTCATTACTCATCAAATGTCACAAAGGCTCTTTGAGAAGGACTTCACATGAACGCTGAAATGACCTGTGGTGACTTTCAGTCCGACATGAAAAACGACCTGTGAGCGCGAGGCAGCGACTCGATGAACTGAAGGACGAGCGAGTTACAGCTTGTTTCATATCCAATCAAGGAAAATATACAGGAAATAAAGTCTGTTAATTTCCTGTAGTTAGTGTCTGTGAAGCAGCAGCAGCAGGTTGTCGGGTCCGACTCGTTCAAACAGGAACATGTGGGGAACATCCAGGCGAGGGGCGGAGCCTGTAGAGCAGCAGGGCGGAGCCTGTAGAGCAGCGGAGCCTGTAGAGCAGCAGGAGGCGGGGCATGACGTATAAACTCTGCTGTGGAAAGATCAGTGTTGTTGTTTACAGCTCATCCACACCGCGTCGGCCCTCATCACCAAAAGATCTGGAACCTCCTCGTGTTTCCAAGTGGACGTCTTCGTCTTCTACGTGTACGGCTCCTCTTCTTCATCATGCTCCGAATCTATGTATCGATTCGATACCAAGTTTTTCAAGTATATTAGTTTGACCCAGATAAAACTGCAATTTGCTTTTCCTGGAAATCACTTCCTCTTCCCAGCTTCCAAACAGCAGACGTCAGCTTTGAGGCTTGTGGTGTTTTCCTAGATTGATCTATTTACGTCAAATGAGATAACAGAAGAATGTATGTTATTCATTTTCTGCATAACTAATATAAAGATGTGAGGACAGTGGGAAAACCACTTTCTTCCGTTTGTGCTAATCCACGTGAGCAGAATTATCTCAGAGGCTCAGGAAAGTAAAATATGATCATACAGATTTTGAATTTTGATGGATCGTGATTTAAAAGGAAATATTAAAAACCAGCGGATTAACCTTTAATCTGCCTGAGTGATCACCACTCAATCTAATCTGAACACTTCCACTTCCTGTTGCCAACTATAACACAACTTCTCCGGCACTTAATGTGTCAGTGTGGTCAGCTGGTGGTCGCCAGGGGCAACGGTAACCACTGGCAACAGGGCTGCACGGGGCCATCAGGACGTTAGTGAGTCCATCGCCTCACGACTTGTGACAGCTGACACCATCGTGGATGTCTGTGTGTTAGTGTGTGTGTGTGTGTGTGTGTGTGTGTGTCGACTGTACGTGTGAAGAGTCTATTTGCTTCGTGACTTTCTGGCCCTTTACACTGAATAATTCAGGACCTGTGTTAGTTTGTCGTCCTGTTGTTCCTCTGAAGTGTGTTTGCTGAAATCTGCACTACATCGCTAATCAAAGGTCAAACTGAAATGATTGATACAAAAGGTTATAGAATAGTCAAGGATGTTTTATAAGAAAACCGTCAATGCTCATTGGAGGAAGATTGTGAGATGTGGTTAAAACTTTTTGTGTCTTTCAGGTTTCTGCAGATTTTGTTGCACAAACAGAGACGGTTCATGCAAGTGCATTAAAGGAAAACACCGATAAGCTGCACAACACAACAGCTAAAGTGAAACACAACCACAATGGAAATGAGCAACAACGGTTGTTGACAATGAAACGAGCAGAGTTGGTACAGTTGTAGGGAAACAGGTGCTCGGAGCAAACCAACGATTTGACTTCCTCCTTTTTGACTCCTCTGAGCACCTGTAACGAAACACCACGAATAGAAACGCATCACATTGAAGCAGCAACAGGTTCGACCAGGTTCACTTCACTGCAGTAAGTAAATCTGCTCATTTCAACACTCCACTCTGCATTGGTTTAATGGCTGTTCCATTAGTGTTTTACATTCATGGGCTTGAGTGAGACGTAGATTCTGAAGGTCGAGAATAGAAATGTCACGTTCAAATCCGACAGTGATATCAAACTGCACAGACAAAAAGAAGAAGAAGGGAAAAAACTAATACATGTTGGTAAAAATCCAGCAGACGGCAGATCAGTAAAAGAGAAATGAAAAATATCGTTCACTGCTGCTTTTCATCCGTGCAGCATGATTTTATTAATCCACCCAGTCAGAGAGAAAAGCAATTATCTAATTACTGTAATTGCGTCTGTAAATCGGGTTTAGAGATTTGCTTAATTTAAAAAAAGTCACTGCTCCATATTATCTCAATACATCAATGTGGGATCTGTGGAGCAGCTCAGAGAAAATCAGTTATTATAGATCCTGCTGCTGCATCAGGAGATTTAAATAACTAATGAAGGGACCGACTGCTGCAGACTGTGCACGTGTTCCCACTGATCAGTCTGTAACCAACACATCTGCGTGAGTCTCAAGTCTCTCTCGTGTCACTCAGAACACGAGTTACAAGTCTATGAGTAGAGAGTGGCTCGTCTAACATGTGTTGTTATCTGCAAACAATTAGTGGATTGGTTTGTCCGCCTGTATGATATCAACCAATCAACATGCAGGGAATCCCCGAGAACCCACCCATCGCCTTGGAAACACCGGACAGAACGTGAGAATAAACCTGAAGTGAACTGTGAAGTTTACAGCTGCTGAAGTTACTGAGAGTTATAGTTTTTACAGTGAGTGGCGACCAGCAGGGATTCAAACTCAGCCGCTGAGTTTTCAAACTAAAACGTGACCAGCAGCGTTTACGAGCTTCTCAGCTTCATCGGCTCTAAAGCTCCAAACGTCTCCGTAGCAGAGTTGATGGGTTTTAATAAAGAATGTAGTTGTGTGGATGTAACCTCGGTGTTATAAAGATATAAAACACATTGATATCATGATATGAACAAGTGCCTGTAAAAGGACAGATGTATAAATCCAGAAAAGGCCCTTAGATGCAAGAGGTGATTTCAAATCTGCACTAGATTCAAAATGGATCTTATCACAAAACAATAATCCAACCTGACTCCAGTTGTGTTTTGCAGCTCGTCTGACTGAGCCTCTGCCAACACGTCAGTCTGAATGGAAATGCAGGTGAACATAATCCGCTGACGAGATCATGCTACAGCGTACTGGATTAATGAGATCGGCTGAACAGACAGCGCACGGGATTATGGTCCAGTTCCTGAGAACATTTGCCTCATGCTGCTCTGGGTATGAAGGTGTTTGATATTCTGTCGAACAGTTTCGAACAAAAGGCTCTTTAAGAGAAAAAGAAAAGAAGTGGGAGCTGTGGAGCGGTAAATGGACGGTTTAGCTAACGGGCAAATGCACCGGTCCACTCAACCAGGAGGCCCGGTTACATAAGCTCTCCACAAAGGTTACCAGAGCCAAGTCAGAGCCTCGGCATCCGCTCTGCTATGAAACAGACAATAAGTGCAGTACCGATGTGTTATTCTACCAAGTGCTGTATGAGGGAGAAGTACTTCATCAGATTTCCACCGAGGTTCAGTGGAGGACAGCGGAGACTGAGGAGGACTCCACACAGGACGACAGCAGAGGTAACCCAGGTGAGCCTGTGAGCTTCTCTTTAATGGACATTTAATGGTGTCTCTCGTCCACAGAGTCATGACGGCGACACGGAGACACAGAAACACATTTGTAAACAGAGGAGGCCGGAGTAATGAGAGCTGCTTCAGTAGGTATTTAATTCTAATGGGATTTTAAGTGTCTCCTCACTTAGACTGATGAAGACCTTTCAGTGCAGAGCTGATGTTATTTTCTTCAGGGTCTTACTCTATTTATCTCTAAATTCAATTTTAAATTCAATGAGACTTAATTGGCACAATCGTTCAAATGGCTTCCAATGGTCTAAGAGCAGTGGCAGCGAAGGCAAAGGCAAGATTTCTCCATAAAGTAGAGGCAAAGACTTTATAAAGTTTGTTTCACAGTCAATTTATCATCTATTCACTCGTATCACTGTGTTGATAATGACTGGTGATTTTCAGTTGGAGGTTCTAAACCTCGAGTTAACCTCAAGTTGGAAGTTAATTCAGATATCTGTGGTCCCCAGAGGTGTCGACCAAACTACTCTAATGCCCATGACAACTAAGATGGTGTGTTAGCATTATCATTGTTAGCATGTTAGTTCTTCAACGTGTGTTTCTTTCTGACCAAGATCCTGAGCATTTAAAATAAAGTGCAGGATAAAAATCCAACAAGAGCAGAAGAACAGATTTGCATACAAGTTTGGCGGCATGGTGGTAGAGCGGTTTGGTTAGGGGCCCTTCAGTGTCTGTATGTGTGGTTTTGTATCCATATGTTGGCCCTGAGATGGACCTGCTGTATATGATGGAGGCTATCGTCTAGAGGTTTAGATAAATTCAAGGTGTGGAGGTTAGAAACAGGAGGGGACCAGGAGAAAGCAAGAGGATGGTGTCATCAGCATAGTAATGTATAGTGAAGTACTGAGCCATAACAAACAGGGGACCTAACATGGATCCTTGTGGGACACCTTTCCCAATATTGTAGTTTGAAACTATCGCCAACAAAACTTTGACTTGTTGTAGCTGTGAATTCATCAAAAGCAGATTATCTATACAACTAAGTTTTGGTCCTGAGCTCAAAAAGAGCAGCAGAAGGTTTCTTTTGATGGATGTGGCAACAAATGCAGATAAAGTGTCTTCTTCTTATTTATTTATCAAATTCTCAGCAATAGAAAGAAAATCTATGCACTAACATCGAGAGGTAATACGTCTTAATTCAGCGGCTGAGTTCTACTCCCAATAAAAATCCAGTGTGAGTATGAATCTCACAAACCCCCCGAGGTGACGAGGGATGAACATCTCATCCGTCTTTCCCACTGGCCAGCTGTTACCAGTTAGTCCCTGCACAGGCCAATCAGGCCAAGAGGCTTCATGTGGGGAGATAAAGCCGATACAGTAAATATCAGAAAATACAGATGTTAGCTTGTAGCTCTCCGTCTTGCTGCTCTGCTCTGACTTCACCTCCCCCTCCTCCAGCTCGCTGACATACATTCGCTCTCTCTTTCCCTGCCTCGGCTCTTTGTCTGAAGCGTGGAGAAGCAGGCGGGTGGTGCACTTCACTCCGATCTAGGCCACGCTGTCACCCACATGTTGTCTGCTGAATAATTATAGCCCGGTCGTGGGCCGACAGTGACATCCACCAATCCTGAGCCCAAATTAAAAAAGACAAATGTAAACCAGAGCACGCACGAGGCAGGAGCACAGGGGGCTGCTTCATCTTCTCACTCCTGACCATTAATATTTCATGTCTTCAAAAACCTTAAAGCACTGTACCAGTACTTCTGGTGTGTTTTAGTTTTGTGCTTTAGTTTTAGCTCGTTAGGAGCACGTTCCCAAAATCAAGTTCACATTTTTCTTGGCTTTATTGCCTCTTTGGAGCTGCGTCATTCATTTTGATCCACGAGTTCGTGCAGAGTAAATGTGTTTTTTGTTCTTTCCTCTGTTTTTGTTTAGTTGACGTTGGTGGTACAGTATATTTTGAGAAATTGAAATAAACTAGAAAATGTTTTTCCTGTTGAAAATGCAGAATAAATGCAGATTAATAATTTAATAAAGAAACATGAAAACTATCGTGTGGCTGCTGTGAAGCTGGTTTCAGTGACGAACAGGCGCCTTACGAACACTATTGGAACAGAAGAGGAGGTTGTGACCATATTTCCTGCGACCTCATTGGTTGGCGGAGGAACAACCACAAAGCAATTCTTTCTTTTTCTTGGTTCCAGAAATTCAGGTCATCGCTTCAGCCTTGAACGTTTTGCTTTCAAGTCTCAAATCGAGTTCCGTCTTCAGGGAGTCAAGTGGTTACGGCATCAGATCCAAGTCAAGTATTCAGCAACAACATTTATGACTCAAGTCCGAAAAGGTTCAGTCTCCTGAGTCATAAACGTTCGTAAAAGCAGAGGATGAATTTCACTCGTCCGTCAGAGTGAAGGTTTTGTGTGTTTTCATCCTGGTGTAAGTCTGTGTGCGACGAGCAGATTGTGTAATAAGATTAAAGAGGTCAGCTGTAACATGTATTAATCAGGATTTACACAGAGGGAGACGCCATGCCCAGTGTCTTGTGTGTGTCTGTGTGTGTGTCTGTGTCTGTGTGTGTGTGTGTGTGTGTGTGTGTGTGTGTGTGTGTGTGTGTGTGTGTGTGTGTGTGTGTGTGTGTGTGTGTGTGTGTGTGTGTCTGTGTGTCTGTGTGTGCAGATTATGAGGCCTCCCTTCACACACAGCTTATAATTCGTTTGATGGAACATTTCCATTAGTTTCTCTTTTCTTTTTATAATAACTGTTTCATTTGAATTGTCTTGAATTTCTTTTTTCAGATGTTTGGTTTGTTTTGTATTTTCTTGGTTTGTTATA